>NC_092088.1:70996919-71136919 GCF_045679555.1 Salvelinus alpinus
AATCCAAGCTTGATGCCCTCAATCTCACACAAATCATCAAGGAACCCACCAGGTACAACCCTAAATCCGTAAACATGGGCACCCTAATAGACATTATCCTGACCAACCTGCCCTCCAAATACACCTCTGCTGTCTTCAATCAAGATCTCAGCGATCACTGCCTCATTGCCTGTATCCGCCACGGGTCCGCGGTCAAACGACCACCCCTCATCACTGTCAAACGCTCCCTAAAACACTTCTGCGAGCAGGCCTTTCTAATCGACCTGGCCCGGGTACCCTGGAAGGATATTGACCTCATCCCGTCAGTTGAGGATGCCTGGTCATTCTTTAAATGTTACTTCCTCACCATATTAGACAAGCATGCTCCGTTCAAAAAATGCAGAACCAAGAACAGATATAGCCCTTGGTTCACTCCAGACCTGACTGCCCTCGACCAGCACAAAAACATCCTGTGGCGAACTGCAATAGCATCGAAGAGCCCCCGCGATATGCAACTGTTCAGGGAAGTCAGGAACCAATACACGCAGTCAGTCAGGAAAGCAAAGGCCAGCTTTTTCAAGCAGAAATTTGCATCCTGTAGCTCTAACTCCAAAAAGTTCTGGGATACTGTAAAGTCCATGGAAAACAAGAGCACCTCCTCCCAGCTGCCCACTGCACTGAGGCTAGGTAACACGGTCACCACCGATAAATCCGTGATAATCGAAGACTTCAACAAGCATTTCTCAATGGCTGGCCATGCCTTCTTCCTGGCGACTCCAACCTTGGCCAACAGCCCCGCCCCCCCCGCTGCTACTCGCCCAAGCCTCCCCAGCTTCTCCTTTACCCAAATCCAGATAGCAGATGTTCTGAAAGAGCTGGAAAACCTGGACCCATACAAATCAGCTGGGCTTGACAATCTGGACCCCCTATTTCTGAAACTGTCCGCCGCCATTGTCGCACCCCCTATCACCAGCCTGTTCAACCTCTCCTTCGTATCATCTGAGATCCCCAAGGATTGGAAAGCTGCCGCGGTCATCCCCCTCTTCAAAGGGGGAGACACCCTGGACCCAAACTGTTACAGACCTATATCCATCCTGCCCTGCCTATCTAAGGTCTTCGAAAGCCAAGTCAACAAACAGATCACTGACCATCTCGAATCCCACCGTACCTTCTCCGCTGTGCAATCCGGTTTCCGAGCCGGTCATGGGTGCACCTCAGCCACGCTCAAGGTACTAAACGATATCATAACCGCCATCGATAAAAGACATTACTGTGCAGCCGTCTTCATCGACCTGGCCAAGGCTTTCGACTCTGTCAATCACCATATTCTTATCGGCAGACTCAGTAGCCTCGGTTTTTCTAATGACTGCCTTGCCTGGTTCACCAACTACTTTGCAGACAGAGTTCAGTGTGTCAAATCGGAGGGCCTGTTGTCCGGTCCTCTGGCAGTCTCTATGGGGGTACCACAGGGTTCAATTCTCGGGCCGACTCTTTTCTCTGTATACATCAATGATGTTGCTCTTGCTGCGGGCGATTCCCTGATCCACCTCTACGCAGACGACACCATTCTATATACTTCCGGCCCTTCCTTGGACACTGTGCTATCTAACCTCCAAACGAGCTTCAATGCCATACAACACTCCTTCCGTGGCCTCCAACTGCTCTTAAACGCTAGTAAAACCAAATGCATGCTTTTCAACCGTTCGCTGCCTGCACCCGCACGCCCGACTAGCATCACCACCCTGGACGGTTCCGACCTAGAATATGTGGACATCTATAAGTACCTAGGTGTCTGGCTAGACTGCAAACTCTCCTTCCAGACTCATATCAAACATCTCCAATCCAAAATCAAATCAAGAATCGGCTTTCTATTCCGCAACAAAGCCTCCTTCACTCACGCCGCCAAACTTACCCTAGTAAAACTGACTATCCTACCGATCCTCGACTTCGGCGATGTCATCTACAAAATAGCTTCCAATACTCTACTCAGCAAACTGGATGCAGTTTATCACAGTGCCATTCGTTTTGTTACTAAAGCACCTTATACGACCCACCACTGCGACCTGTATGCCCTAGTCGGCTGGCCCTCGCTACATGTTCGTCGTCAGACCCACTGGCTCCAGGTCATCTACAAGGCTATGCTAGGTAAAGTGCCGCCTTATCTCAGTTCACTGGTCACGATGGCTACACTCACCCGCAACTCGCGCTCCAGCAGGTGTATCTCACTGATCATCCCTAAAGCCAAAACCTCATTTGGACGCCTTTCCTTCCAGTTCTCTGCTGCCTGCGACTGGAACGAATTGCAAAAATCTCTGAAGTTGGAGACTTTTATCTCCCTCAACAACTTTAAAAATCTGCTATCCGAGCAGCTAACCGATCGCTGCAGCTGTACATAGTCCATCTGTAAACTACCCACCCAATTTACCTACCTCACCCCCCATACTGCTTTTATTTATTTACTTTTCTGCTCTTTTGCACATGATCATCTGATGATTTATCACTCCAGTGTTAATCTGCTAAATTGTAATTATTCGATTTATTGCCTACCTCATGCCTTTTGCACACATTGTATATAGATTCTCTTTTTTTTCTACCATGTTATTGACTTGTTTATTGTTTACTCCATGTGTAACTCTGTGTTGTCTGTTCACACTGCTATGCTTTATCTTGGCCAGGTCGCAGTTGCAAATGAGAACTTGTTCTCAACTAGCCTACCTGGTTAAATAAAGGTGAAATAAAAAAATATAAAAAAATATATGGGGCTTTGGTGACAAAACGGATGGCACTGTGATAGACTGCATCCAATTTGTTGAGTAGAGTGTTGGAGGCTATTTTATAGATGACATCTCCAAAGTCGAGGGTCGGTAGGATGGTCAGTTTTACGAGGGTATGTTTGGCAGCATGAGTGAAGGATGCTATGTTGCGAAATAGGAAGCCGATTTCATTTTGGATTGGAGATGCTTAATGAGAGTTTACAGTCTAACCAGACTCCTAGAATATGTTGACGACTACAAATACCTAAGTCAGAGCCGTCCAGAGTAGTGATGCTGGACGTGCGGGCAGTGATCGGTTGAAGAGCATGCACTTAGTTTGACTTGCATTTAAGAGCAGATGGGAGGCCACGGAAGGAGAGTTGTATGGCATTGAAGCTCGTCTGGAGGTTGTGGTGTTAGGCCTGGCAATATCCCTTCAAATGTTTGCAAGGTGCTATGCTGAGATGATCATAAATTTCCTATCTAATCAGTTACTGGGTGGTGGATTATACTGGCACTAGTCAATCAGTGATGACAAGCAAACAACAACATGCATGTTGTGGCAATACCATCTTTGTCATACACATACTGCAATAGAGCTCGTCAGCTTGTAGTCCTAAAACCCGGAAATTAGTTATCTGGTTGGTTCAGCAATCCCTATGGGGAAAGAATAGGGTTTTGGGATAAATGCCGAAATAAAGCCTGCTGTTGCCTGGAAACCCAACATTGAATTCTATGTTGGCCAGAATTTACCTCTACAAGCCAGAATGTTGAATAAAATTAAATTTTTATGTACTTTACCGGTTGTCTGTGCATTTTGGTGGTAGGAATGTGAGCCAATATATCCACAGGAAAGTATGATTACAGGAAAGTATGATTACATCAACTTTTCAAAGCGCTGGTAGTGTGTTCAGATTTCTATCACCTGAAGCATGCACACAACATACAAATACATGCATACTTGCCAAGCTCTTGCACGTGTTTTACATGGTTCTGCACATGCTTCAGGTGATTCAAATTATAAAGCACTACCAGCGCTTTGAAAAGTTGATGTAATTATACTTTCCTGTGGATATATCGACCCACATTATTACCCCCAAAAGGACCAACTGCACAGACAACCGGTAAAGTACTTTAAAATATAATTTTATTCAACATTTTAGTATGTAGAGGTCATGAGAGGAAACTTTCCTGATTCAAATGCTAATTTCTGCCAGACATAGAATTCAATGCAATTCAACGTCAAGGTTTCCAGGCAAGGTCTGTGCTTAACAGACTGGAGCTTTTGTTTTTTTCCTAATAGATAGGCTACTATCAGTCAGTTAACATGACTTTTGTGAATTATGAAGGCTTTGTGCTTTTTTGTTACATAAATGCTTTAAAATGTACAAAGTGATGTTAATTTTCATCAGCTATCTCATAGAACAAAACATAAGGTCTCCTAAGTCTGTTTACCACAGACCTTATTTTCGGTGTTTATTCAAAAAACCTACAAAAATGGCATTCATTTCCCCATAGGCTCTGTCCAAAGAACCATGGCGGATTTGGTGCCTACAAAAAGGCGCTACTACTATTTCACTCTGTAGGCTACATGCTGAACTCAGTCAGTAGTACTTCAATGGCTAGATTTCTCATCTTCCATTTTTCTTGCCACAGGTGTAATGGCAGTGCCTCCATCATATGGTGACCTTGGCAAATCTGCAAAGGACATCTTCAACAAAGGATATGGTAAATGTCTTAACTGGTTGGTTTACCCCTGTAGAAATGACGAGAGTGACAAACATATATGTAACAGGGACCTCTTGTGACAGCTTGAACATGAAGTGTCACTTTGCTTTGGCCTCTCTTATGTCCTAATAGGCTAGTGGCCGTTCCTCAAAAAGGGCTTTCGTTTTTGATATACCTACCCGAGGTATAACAAAGCATTTCTCTAAGATCTCCCATATATGAAATGGATGGTTGTGTAAAAATATTTTACTGCAAAAGTGGTTAAATCTATAGATATTGTGACACCCCCTTAACACAAACAGTGTAGGGGGGATACAAACAGTAAATTATCTGCCCTTTATACAGTAAACATACAAACAGCATTAGGATATCTTAAAGCATTTTGGAAATATAAACCCACAGATGCAATAAGCAGAAATATCAACTAGGAATATTTATGATGAACTTCACATTTTGGAAGCTGTTCAATAGAGAACTTTCCAAAGTTGTTCTCATTCAGTGCTGTAAGGTACTGCCTGACAAAAATGCATAGAGTTACACATGTATTTTTTTAATGTTGTAGTTTTTGTAATCGGCTCTAAGGCAAGTGGGGTCAGACACATTTTTTTTTAGTTTTTTTTTTAATCAAATTGTATTTCATTTGTTCACCCCTTACTCTTGCAATTACGTTAGTGGGCCCCCCTTAAATGTTACTTTAAATCCAATATGACTGCCACAATACCATTAAATGATGGTTTAATCAGGGTGGCAGGTAGCCTTGTGGTTAGAGCATTGGACTAGTAACTGAAAGGTTGCAAGGTCGAATCCCCGAGCTGACAAGGTAAAAAACTGTCGTTCTGCCCCTGAACAAGGCAGTTCAGGGGCACTGTTCCTAGGCTGTCATTGAAAATAAGAATTTATTCTTAACTGACTTGCCTAGTAAATAAATAAATAAAAATCACCCGTATACAGTATCTACGTGTTTTTAAGTGAGGTTTTTTAAATTTATAACCAATACTGAAGACTCTTTTTGTATACTTAAACTATGTTAGGTATCCAATATACACTCACACTGTCTAGAATAGAGGTCGACCGATTAATCGGAATGGCCGATTTCAAGTTTTCATAACAATCGGAAATCGGTATTTTGGGGCGCCGATTTGCCGATATTTATTTTTTATTAATTTTGTATTATTTTTTTACATTTCAATTTTTTTATATATTTTTTTAACCTTTATTTAACTAGGCAAGTCAGTTAAGGACACATTCTTATTTTCAATGACGGCCTAGGAATGGTGGGTTAACTGCCTTGTTCAGGGGCAGAACGACAGATTTTCACCTTGTCAGCTCTGGGGATCCAATCTTGCAACCTTACAGTTAACTAGTCTAACGCAATAACGACCTGCCACTCTCTCGTTGCACTCCACAAGGAAACTGCCTGTTACGCGAATGCAGTAAGCCAAGGTAAGTTGCCAGCTAGCATTAAACTTATCTTATAAAAAACAATCAATCATAACCACTAGTTAACTACACATGGTTGATGATATTACTAGATATTATCTAGCGTGTCCTGCGTTGCATATAATCTGACTGAGCATACAAGCATAAAAGTATCTAAGTATCTGATTGAGCGGTGGTAGGCAGAAGCAGGTGCGTAAACATTCATTCAAACAGCACTTTCGTGCGTTTTGCCAGCAGCTCTTCGTTGTGCATCAAGCATTGCGCTGTTTATGACTTCAAGCCTATCAACTCCCGAGATGAGGCTGGTGTAACCGAAGTGAAATGGCTAGCTAGTTAGCGCACGCTAATAGCGTTTCAAACGTCACTCGCTCTGTGCCTTCTAGTAGTTATTCCCCTTGCTCTGCATGGGTAACGCTGCTTCGATGGTGGCTGTTGTCATTGTGTTGCTGATTCGAGCCCAGGGAGGAGCGAGGAGAGGGACGGAAGCTATACTGTTACACTTGCAATACTGAAGTGCCTATAAGAACATCCAATAGTCAAAGGTTAATGAAATACAAATGGTATAGAGGGAAATAGTCCTATAATTCCTATAATAACTACAACCTAAAACTTCTTACCTGGGAATATTGAAGACTCATGTTAAAAGGAACCACCAGCTTTCATATGTTCTCATGTTCTGAGCAAGGAACTGAAACGTTAGCTTTCTTACATAGCACATATTGCACTTTTACTTCTCCAACACTGTTTTTGTATTATTTAAACCAAATTGAACATGTTTCATTATTCACTTGAGGCTAAATTGATTTTATTGATGTATTATATTAAGTTAAAATAAGTGTTCATTCAGTATTGTTGTAATTGTCATTATTACAAATAAATAAATAAAAAATTGGCCGATTTTTTTTAATCGGTATCGGCTTTTTTGGTCCTCCAATAATCGGTATCGGCGTTGAAAAATCATAATTGGTCGACCTCTAGTCTAGATAGAGAAAAAAGCAAGACTGCTTGGCATGACAAGCAGGGGGCAGTTTTGTATTTTGAGACTTGCTTGAATAAGCTAAGTAGCCAATAGTCAGAGGGTAGCATAATTTGTCTGATTCTCTGTAATAATGGTATGGGAATAATAATAATGCATTTTATTTTGTAAAGTGGTTTCTTGCATCAAAACAACATTTTCAGTCACCTCTTTGTCTGAATGACAAGTGGATAAACAGGTTAATGTCAAGCCCTGCATGTCATGGAAAGTAGGCCTACTTTAACACCACACATTGTCTGCTACTGTAGGCTGAATGATAGAACAGCTAGTTTCATGTTAACATTTTATGTGATGCATTTTCTCCATTGTTCTCCATTGCCACTCTGGTAGGCCTATGTTATAATCAAATAGCCACAGAAGCCTACTTGACCACTATCTGAAATAGTAACTTAAAGCGGGTACAGCCTCAGTGTTCACAGTAAACATGAGCTGGAAGTTGCCCTGAATTTTCACAACTTTCAAGTTTGCGCTCAGCAGACCTGAAATTTGCTCAGTGCTGATTATTATTATTATTATTTTTTAAGGAACGTTGGCCAGCATTCCTGTGGAATGCTTTCGACACCTTGTAGAGTCCATGCCCTGACGAATTGAGACTGTTCTGAAGGAAAAAGGGGTGCAACTCAATATTAGGAAGGTGTTCCTAATGTTTTGTACACACAGTTAAAAGACTCAGGTCACAAACATGAAATTGAATTGAGCAATATACCACATTACATCTTACTAGTAATACATTTCTTGCTTTAGAAACATTTTACAAAGCATGCTCATTCGTTATTTGTGTTTTTAGCTGTAACAATGGCAGTGAGCTGTAACAATGGCACAGAGTGGCTGGTAGATTTGTATTTTTTTATCTACTGGCCACCGTAACTGTTGGACAAAGTTAATTTCCCACCCTGGATGCAACCAGACATGACAAGCTACAACCATGTTTACAGGTCTTAGTTTCAAAGGTTTTTCAAGTGGTGTGATGAGCACCACCTCATCCTCAATGTAAAGAAAACAGAGGAGATGGTGTTTGACCCCAAATCTTGTCTGTGACCACGTGCCTGTGGTTGTCTACAATGCCAACATAGCACAGGTTAGTTTGTACAAGTACCTGGGTGTACACATGGACAATGTCCTGAGCTGGAAGGTCCAAGTAGTGTCTGCTGCAGAGTACAACAGCGCCTCTATTTCCTACGGTGACTCAGGGTTTTTGGAGTTGACCAGAAAAGAATGCTTCTGTTCTACCATGCAGTCATAGAGTATCCTGATATATGCCGTCAGTCTGGTTTGCCAATTTATCAGTCCAACTGAAATCCCGCCTGATACAAACTGCCATGAATGTAATGGGCGTGAGGCAACATCCTTCCCTGCAGACTATTTCTGAACTGACCGTTACCAGACCAGCGCAGAAAATTATTTCAGATCCCTCCCATGTACTTCACTCTGAGTATCAGGCAGACACTATAGGGTCCCTACATGTAAACTGAACAGGTATAAGCACTCCCTCATTCCCATGTCCATCAAATACCTAAACAGCAATAGGTAAAATTGAGCTTGCTTAGTACAATACTGACAGAATAAGGGAATGTGCAAAGTATTATATGTGTGGTTATATGAGAAGTGTATGATAAGGGTAATGTGCAATTTATGTTGTGTGTAATGTACAGTGTTTATTTTGTATACAGCAGTAATGTGTGTCTACTGTCTAAGACAATTTTCTCCTATCCTAAGTGACTAAGGCAGGTGTTCACTAAAATGAACCAACACATCCTGACACTCATTGTCACGAAATGCCATCAACTTAGTGGGCTTTCACATGTCATAGGAATTGCACCTCTCGAATGTCAATACCATCATGAATCTCCCAGAACTGTCCTCCCATCCTATATGCAAAAACTTAAACAGGAAGTACCTGTGTTAAGGACGGTTCTAATGTTGGTCTGACCAATCGGAATCTATGCTCGAAGATTGTTTTGATCATGCGGACTGGGAGGTGTTCCGGGTTGCCTCTTAGACAAGTATTGAAGTATACACTCTGACTGGGTTCATCAGGAAGTGCATAGAAGATGTTGTTTCCTCTATGATGATTTAGAATTTATCCAAACCAAAAACCAATTCAATGGGCCAGACACGAAGTATGTGGCAGGGACTTTAGACAATCACGGATTATAAAGGGAAAGCCAGCCACGTTGCGGACAACGACGCCTTTCTCCCGGACTAGCTAAACACCTTTGCCCGCTTCGAGGAAAACACTGAGCTACCGACGCAGGGCCACCACTGCTCACGGGGACTGTAAGCTATCGTTCTCCGTGCCCGACGTGAGTAAGACATTTAAGCGTGTTAACCCTCAAGGCTTTCGGCCTAGATGGCATCCAAAGCCGTGTCCTCAGAGCATGTGCAAACCAGCTGGCTGGAGTGTTTACGTACATATTCAATCTCTCCCTATCCAAGTCTGTCTCACTTGCTTCAAAAGCTGTCTAACAGTGTTCCTGTACCTAAGAAAGTGAACATAACTGAACAGCCGACACCCTAGTCCCTCTACATTTTGCATACCGCCCCAACAGATTCGTTGATGACGCAATCGACATGGCACTGCACACTGTCCTATCCCATCTTGACAAGAGGAATATCTATTTCAGAATGCTGTTCATCGACTACAGCTCAGCCTAGTGCCCTCCAAGCTGTTGTGACTTTTGGCTAATTAATATTCTAGATAATTTACTGATGAATTATTCCAGCAATTAATCAGATTTTATTTGATACATTGAGGGGCATCTTCAAGGGTTGGATATAAAGTAAAAGTTTATTTGTCACGTGCGCCGAATACAACCAACTGGTGTAGACTTTACAGTGAAATGCTTACTTACAGGCCACGTGACCAACAGTGCAATTTTTAAGTAAAAAATAGGTATTAGGTGAACAATAGATAAATAAGGAAATAAAAAAGCAACAGTAAAAAGAGTAGCGTGGCTATATATACAGGCACCGGTTTGTCGGGCTAATTGAGGTAGTAAGTAAACTCACCAAAAAAACATCCTCACTGTCAACTGCATTTATTTTCAGCAAACTTAACATGTGTAAATAGTTGTATGAACATAAGATTCAACAACTGAGACAACTGAGCAAGTTCCACAGACATGTGACTAACAGCAATGGAATAATGTGTCCCTGAACAAAGGTGGGGTCAAAATCAAAAGTAACAATCAGTATCTGGTGTGGCCACCAGCTGCATTAAGTACGCCAGTGCATCTCGTCCTCATGGACTGCACCAGATTTGCCAGTTCTTGCTGTGAGATGTTACCCCACTCTTCCACCAAGGCACCTGCAAGTTCCCGGATATATCTGGGGTGAATGGCCCTAGCCCTCACCCTCTGATCCAACACGTCCCAGACGTGCTCAATGGGATTGAGATCCCGGCTCTTCGCTGGCCATGTAAGAACACTGACATTCCTGTCTTGCAGGAAATCACGCACAGAATGAGCAGTATGGATGGTGTCATTGTCATGCTGGAGGGTCATGTCAGGATGAGCCTGCAGGAAGGGTACCACATGAGTGAGTTGGATGTCTTCCCTGTAACGCACAGCGTTGACATTGCCTGCAATGACAACAGCTCAGTCCGATGATGCTGTGACACACCGCCCAAGACCATGACGGACTCTCCACCTCCAAATCGATCCCGCTCCAGATTACAGGCCTCAGTGTAACGCTCATTCCTTCGACAATAAACGCGAATCCTATCATCACTCCTGGTGAGACAAAACCGCGACTCGTCAGTGAAGAGCACTTTTTGCCAGTCCTGTCTGGTCCAGCGACGGTGGGTTTGTGCCCATATGCAGCGTTGTTGCTGGTGATGTAAGGCAGGTCCTCACCAGACAACAGGCCTACAAGCCCTCAGTCCAGCCTCTCTCAGCCTATTGAGGATAGTCTAAGCACTGATGGAGGGATTGTGCGTTCCTGGTTTAACTCGGGCAGCTGTTGTTGCCATCCTGTACCTGTCCCGCAGGTGTGATGTTCGGGTGTACGGATCCTGTGCAGGTGTTGTTACACGTGGTCTGCCACTGCGAGGACGATCAGCTGTCCATCCTGTCTCCCTGTAACGCTGTCTTAGGTGTCTCACAGTACGGACATTGCAATGTATTGCCCTGGCCACATCTGCAGTCCTCATTCCTCCTTGCAGCATGCCTAAGGCACGTTTACGCAGATGAACAGGGACCCTGGGCATCTTTCTTTTTGGTGTTTTTCAGAGTCAGTAGAAAGGCCTCTTTAGTGTCCTAAGTTTTCATAACGGTGACCTTAATCTCCTGCCGTTTGTAAGCTGTTATTGTCTTAACGACCGTTCCACAGGTGCATGTTCATTAATTGTTTTATGGTTCATTGAACAAGCATGGGAAACCATTTTTAAACCCTTTACAATGAAGACCTGTGAAATTATTTTACAAATTATCTTTGAAAGACAGGGTCCTGAAAAAGGAATGAGTTTACAAGTAGGTATGGTTAAAGTGAGTATGCATATATGATAAACAGATGGTAGTGTAAAAGAGAGGGTGGCGGGACACAATGCAGATAGTCCGGGTAGCCAATGTGCGGGAACACCGGCTAGTCGAGGTAGTATGTACATGAATGTATAGTTAAAGTGACTATGCATATATGGTAAACAGAGAGTAGCAGCAGTGTAAAGAGGGATTGGGGACACGCGCGCGCGCACACACACACACAATGCAAATAGTCCGGGTAGCCAATTGATTACCTGTTCAGGAGTCTTATGGCTTGGAGGGTAAAAGCTATTGAGAAGCCTTTTGGTCCTAGACTTGGCACTCCGATACCGCTTGCTATGCGGTAGTAGAGAGAACAGACGATGACTGGGGTGGGTGGGGTCTTTGACAATTTTTAGGGCCTTCCTCTGACACCGCCTGGTGTCGAGTTCCTGGATGGCCGGCAGCTTAGCCCCAGTGATGTACTGGGCCGTACGCACTACCCTCTGTAGTGCCTTGCGGTCGGAGCCCGGGCAGTTGCCGTACCAGGCAGTGAAGCAACCAGTCAGGATGCTCTCGATGTTGCAGCTGTAGAACCTTTTGAGGATCTGAGTACCCATGCCAAATCTTTTTCGTTTCCTGAGGCTGTGTCGTGCCCTTTTCATGACTGTCTTGGTGTGTTTGGATCGTTCAAGTTTATTGGTGATGTGGACACCAAGGAACTTGAAGCTCTCAACCTGCTCAACTACAGCCCCGTCGATGAGAATGGGGGCGTGCTTGGTCCTCCTTTTCCTGTAGTCTACGATCATCTCCTTACAGGCTGACTACACAAAATAAATTTTGAAATCTATATTCAATTATTGCACCCACACTGCTCGCGCGCACCAACTATCGTCTGCGTTGCCAACGGCTAAAATAGAAGTCAGTTCTATTTGTGACGCAGATCGTTCTGCAAGTCCTGCCTCTCCCTTCTCCTCATTGGTTTATAGAAGCAGGTACCCACGGGCCATCTCCTCATTGGTTATACCCACCTGGGTGACTGAAAGACAAACAAGGTCAGTGGCGGTAATGCACCTAATTTATGAAAGTTGACAATCGCAATTTAAAGTCCAGAGAAGAAAAGGCCTGGGAGGAGAGATGACTAGAAATGATTCGGTTGACTGTTTTATGTGTGGATTAAATGTCGGAGTAGAGGACCTTGTGCATTTCAGTTAAGATAACAACTCAATGTTTATATCCCAGGACAAATTAGTTAGCAACAGCAAGCTAGCTAAATTGACATAGATGTTTAATGCTTTTTTACCTGTCACCAAATGTAATGTAATTGGTTCAGTTTGTTTTGATATTTTAACCTGCGTGTTATCGCGTTTGTGTGGCGGGACAAAATACATTTATGCACGATGGCGCATGCGCGCAGCCGATTTCAGTTCCGTGTTAGTCTTGGTCATGTTGAGGGATTGGTTGTTATTCTGGCAGCACCCGGCCAGGTCTCAGACCTCATCCCTATAGGCTGTCTCGTCATTGTCGGTGATCAGGCCTACCACTGTTGTGTCGTCTGCAAACTTAATGATAGTGTGGAGTCATACCTGGCCACCCAGTCGTGGGTGTACAGGAGGGGACTAATCACGCACCTCTGAGGGGCTCCAGTGTTGAGCATCAGCGTGGCAGATGTGTTGCTACCCATCCTCACCACCTAGGTGCGGCCCGTCGGGAAGTCCATGATCCAGTTGCAGAGGGAGGTGTTTTGTCCCAGGATCCTTATCTTAGTGATGAGCTTTGAGGGCACTATGGTGTTGAACGCTGAGCTGTAGTCAATGAATAGCGTTCTCACATAGGTGTTCCATTTGTCCAGGTGGGAAAGGGCAGTGTGGAGTGCAATAGAAATTACATTATCTGTTTGGGCGGTATGTAAATTGAAGTGGGTTTAGGGTTTCTGGGATAATGGTGTTGATGTGAGCCATTACCAGCGTTTCAAAGCACTTCATGGCTACGGATGTGAGTGCTACGGCTCTGTAGTCATTTAGGCAGGTTGCCTTTGTGTTCTTGGGTACAGGGACTATGGAGGTCTGCTTGAAACATGTTGGTATTAGACTCAATCAGGGACATGTTGAAAATGTCAGTGAAGACACCTGCCAGTTGGTCAGCACATGCACGGAGCACACATCCTGGTAATCTGTTTGTCCCCGCAGCCTCGTGAATGTTGACCTGTTTAAAGGTCTTACTCACATCGGCTGCGGAGAGCTTGATCACACAGTCGGCCGGAACAGCTGATGCTCTCATGCATGCCTCAGTGTTGGTTGCCTCGAAGCAAGCATAGAAGTGATTTAGCTCGTCTGGTAGGCTCGTGTCACTGGGCAGCTCGTGGCAGTGCTTCCCCTTGTAGTCTAATAGTTTGCAAGCCCTTCCAAATAAGACGAGCGTCTGAGCCGGTGTAGTACGGTTCAATCTTAGCCCTGTTTTGGCGCTTTGCCTGTTTGATGGTTCGTCTGAGGGCATAGCAGGATTTTTTTATAAGCTTCCGGGTTAGTCCTGCACCTTGAAAGCGACAGTTCTACCCTTTTTGTACGTACAGTCACTGTGGGGACGATGTCCTCGATGCACTTATTGATAAAGCCAGTGACTGATGTGGTGTACTCTTCAATGCAATCGGAAGAATCACGGAACATGTTCCAGTATGTGCTAGCAAAGCAGTTCTGTATTTTACCATCTGCTTCATCTGACCACTTTTTTTATAGACCGAGTCACTGGTGCTTCCTGCATTAATTTTTGCTTGTAAGCAGGAATCCGGAGGATAGCGTTGTGGTCGGATTTACCAAATGGAGGGCGAGGGAGAGCTTTGTACGCGTTTCTGTGTGTGGAGTACAGTTCATCTATCATTTATTTCCCTCTGGTTGCGCATTTAACATGTTGATAGAAATGAAGTAAAACTGATTTGAGTTTCCCTGCATTAAAGTCCCCGGCCACTAGGAGCGCTGCCTCTGGGTGAGCGGTTACCTGTTTACTTATTTCCTTATACAGCTGACTGAGTGCGGTCTTAGTGCCAGTGTCCGATCTGTGGTGGTAAATAAACAGCCACGAGAAGTATAGATAAACTCTCCTGGCAAATAGTGTGGTCTACAGCTTATAAGATACTACACTTCAGGCAAGCAAAATTCAGAGACTTCCTTAGATTACGTGCACCAGCTGTTGTTTACAAATATGCACAGACCCCCCCCCCCCCCCCCCTCGTCTTATCAGAGTGTGCTGTCCTATCTAGCCGGTGCAGCGTATATCCCGCTAGCTGAATGTCCATGTCATCATTCAGCCACGATTCTGTGAAACATAAGATATTACAGTTTGATGTCCCGTTGGTAGGATATTCGTGATTGTGCCTCGTCTAAGTTATTGTCCAATGATTGTACGTTGGCGAGTAATGTTGACGGTAGCTTTCCCACTCGCCTTCTCTGGATCCTTACGAGGCACCCTGCTCTGTGTCCTCTGTTCCTGCGTCTCTATCTCCTGCCAATAACGGGGATGTCGGCCTTGTCGGATGTTCGCAGTACATCCTGTGCTTCCTGCTTGTTGAAGAAAAATTGAGTGTGATCGCTGTTCTGATATCCAGAAGCTCCTTTTTTTGCCGTAAGATATGGTGGCAAAAACATTATGTACAAAATAAGTTACAAATAATGCGAGAAAAAAACACATAGCAGAATTGGTTCGACGCCTGTAAAACTGCTGCCATTTGTTCCGGCGCCATTTTACTGCTATAGAGAAACCCTTGAATTAACTCTATCGGTAGTTATCATTAACTGTTATAGTGTTAACACAATCAACAATATAATCAGTCAATTTTGCTATATACTCATTCTGGACCGTCGTCAAGCTCTGGAACCTCTGGAACCTCAAGAACCCAACCGCTCACAAATCATTAATTGAAGTTTTATTTACTAGATTAAATAAATTGGAAAATGAGGTAGTTAACAGATACGATACAACAATTATTGAGGTGAAAATATTTTATGACCTGTAGAGGTTATTATAAATTAACTTCCATACTCGGCTCAGGCAAATTAAATAGTTAATTCACAAGACTTTTGAGGATGATGTGGTCTTATATATTGAAAGAGAAAATGTAAAACGTTAGGAACACCTGCTTTTTCCGTTACCGACTGGCCAGGTGAAAGCTGTGATCCCTTATTGATGTCTCCTCTTAAATCCGCTTCAATCAGTGTAGATAAAGTTAAAGAATGATTTTTGAGCCAATCGAGACATGAGCTGTGTTCAAATACCCATACTGATATAATGTATACTACATATTTAATGAGTGTATATATTATTAGTTAATTTTAGTATTCTGTAAACGAACAGTATCCTTTCAAATGAGCATACTAGCTCTTCGCCGGTCAACCGGAAGTTGAATCTGTTGCTATGCAACCTCTTGCTAGCTAGTTAGCATAACAAGTTAGTAGTGATGGCCGAACGAAAAGAGACGGCTCTTTAAAAAAATATGTTTTGTATTTTTTTCAAGTCAAACAGTTTGCTATAGTTTGACTATGATTGGTGTTAAAACAATTCAAATTAAATTATTCAATGAATTCATACTCTACCATAACCGCAATGTATTTAAAAATGCATTGGTTTGTTATGAAAAAGAATGCTATTAAACATTTGCATTTAAAGTATAACTTTTTAATGTATATTAACAAAGTGCATATGAATCTAACCATTCAAAACGAATACAATCTGAACAGCATAATAGAATATTGCACCATATCAAAGAAAATGAATAACTATGTGCAAAACTGCAGCATCCCACTTAAATCATTAAACTGGTCCCTCTTTTCTCTCCTTTATTGCCATGTTATAACCAGCAGCACACAGCAATGTTGACCATATTTTGCATTTGAGGGATTAGCATTCAGAAATGCAGGCTGCCTCACTTTCGAGGGGCTGATGCGGTTTCTTCTCTCAGTAATTATTTGTCCCGTTTTCGAGAAGATCCTCTGAGGGAACGGATGTGGCCACTATGCAGAGTCTCCCTGTCATGACTTTAGTAAGCCGTGGGTAGAGAGAGGCCTTGTTCTTCCACCAGCTCAGAGGATCTGCTAATAGGATCGGACCTCCATTATGGCATCTGCTGATGGATTCCTTCGTGCTGCATCCCCAGTTGCTCTCTCGTCAAACATGATCCAAACAGCAGATGTTTGTGGCACTACTGCTGGTGCTCCTACCCCATCGGATCCCTCTTCTTCCTGTTGCCCTGGTGCCTGAGCCAGCTGACTGCTGGGGCTGCCCCTCCCTACTGCTGATGTTATTCTTTGAAGCTCCTCATCAATCGCTCTGGCATCACTGAAGGCTAACCTCTTAAACCTGGGGTCAACTGCAGCGGATTCTGATAGCACGTGATTATATTCCATTCTGTGGTGTCCATCAACTCTGTCACGTCCTGTGGTTACATTTGCTTCTCTCTGGCGACTGGCTGTGATTCGCTGCAGAACCTCTTGGGTCAGAGCCTCAACAGGTGCATTGACAATGGCCAGAGTAGAGAGGATGGCATCCTTTGACTCAAGAAACCGCTTCAACATATATATGTTGAATTCCACCTTGTAGTGCAGTCTTGTTTAGGCCTCAGCTCAGGCATCCCCATCTGGCTTTGTGTAGACTTTAGTTTTTCAGCACCTACTGTGCTCCTGTGGAAGTATTCCACAGCTGCTTTCACATTGTCCACATTGGGCTTCATCACCTTCAGAGCATCTCTTACAATGAGGTTGATTGTGTGGGCAAGACATGGATGATGGTTCCATTTTAACATTTTCATGGCTTTGGTTATGTTAGCTGCATTATCACGAACACAACAGACCACTTTTCCATCTATTTGCCATTCTCTGGACACTCAACAGTTCCTCTGCCAAGTTCTCTGAGGTGTGTCTGTCGCTGAACTCAAAGCAGTCCAGAAGACTGCTAGACATTGAAAAATCTTCAATAAAGTGACATGTAACCGACATGTAAGAAGTGGTTACCCTTGATGTCCAGCAGTCAGTGGTAAGGCAAACTGCAGTAGCTTTTTGGACTCTTTCCCGCACTGAAGCCTGTGTGCTCTCGTACAGTTGTGGAATAAGTGATTTGAAAGGGTTTTCCTGCTTGGAATTGTCTACATTGGATTTAGACTATTGCTATGATTTCTAAAACCTCTGTCCTCCACGATTGAAAATGGCTGGAAATTGGTGGTAATCATTTTAGCCAATGCAATATCAATTTGGCCTTGTTTTGCTATAGACTTTGGCATAAACTGGTCCATAGAAGACTGCTTTGCTGTGGGTTGCGGAGTAGGCCTACTTGACTGAGTGGTGGAGATGCTGACTCCACCACTATCACTAGCATTCCCGCTAGTTTCTCAAAGCTCCACTGCAGCTAGCTTTACAGTTGGGTGCACAGTTCGCTTATGCCGTGTAGGTTGTGCATCGAACCGGCTTTATGAGATTTTTGTTTTGGTAAATTTTACACTGTGCTCTAACATTGTCTACATTATTAACATGCATCCAAATGCTACTGTGCTTCCGACTCATTTTCCAGCTGTTGTTTTCACAGCTGTCCTTCCTCTCTCCCCACGGCTGCTAAGTGTGTGACTGTGAGTTGGCTTGGCCTTCCCTCACGCATCTTTGGCTCATTGGTTGACACTGCGTGTCTGACAGGAACAACAAGTGAGGCTGTTAGTCTGAGCAGACAGTCAGAACGAATGTGTGTGTGTTGAGCATTTAGGCCTATTTTATTTCTTTGTTTTTTGAATTAGTTACTTCTATTCATTTAAATCTTTTGATTATTCATATCAATTTTTTATTTTTATAAATAGATTTATAAATAAATCGTCTCGATATGCGAGCCGGCTCCCAACGTTCACCTACAAGACCTGGCTAGTTCGCGAACGACCCATCACTAGTCTGTAATCGGGTTATTAGCCGACAGCCGGCACTAATGGAAAACACTTTCTGAGTGTAGCGTGTGTTTTCCTTTGAGCAGATTACAATAGCCACAACCTAAAGAAATGTGTTGCTGTATTTGAATACTCATACTAATGGTACTATTTGTGACGTTAATTTAGGTCATAGTATGGATATAGTTAGTATGCCAAAATTTCCCGGATGTCATACTACTTCCGCCAAAATACGAAGTATACAAGCAGTGAACACTATTTCAGTGCTTTTAGGGCCCGTAATGGAATTCTTCAGAAAATTAGCGTGGCTTCGCATCGTTTTCAGATTTGAAGAAAGTGGCAGAAAATATGCAGCCGAAGTCCAACGAGAGCGGATACAAATTCATTGCTTTAACTAATGTTGAGCAATGTAATGACTTTTCAAATAAGTTACCTTATGTTATGTTGGCGGACAATTTGTTAGCTACACTGTCCTTATGAACCACATAGCATATCATTACAGCAGTAACATTACCACAATGTTAGCTAGCTACCTAACGTTAGTTGGCTAATAATACATCAAACTTGCCAGTATATTAACGATATGCTATCTAAAAACCCAGCGTTTATTGACTTGATTATTCCCGTCATTCTTCGCTTAGCTAAGTGCTATAGTCGAGTTCTCAATGGACATTTGGGTGCTTTCGTAAATTTGCTCTGGCTATCTACTACAATTTCAGAGTACTCTCGACTGAGTGTACCAGACTCACGTATTTAATTTATGAACGCTCAACACCCGTTGAATATGGCCGGTGTCAGTAAACGTCGACAAAAGAAAGTAATTAAAGAGTTGCCAGCAGCACAGTTAGTCACCAACACTCTGGATAACATGAATACAGCCTAACCAGCTCTGCTAGGGCGAGTAAAATGGTTAGTGAGGTGTTCTCATTTGTCTGGAAGTAGCTAGCCAATGTTAGCCAGTTAGCTTGGGTACTTGACTGCCGTTGTAAGGTCAGAACGCTCAAATCAACCCTACTCCTTGACCAGAGCGTCCAGTGTGCGCTCCGAGAGCGTAACGCTCTGAATTTAAGAACGCACCCAAAGTCGTAAAATGTCTAGCTAATAATTTATGCTAACAAGCTAGCAAGAGGTTGCACAGCAACATCATCAACTTCCAGTAGACAGGCGAAGCGCTAATACGCTCAACTGAAAGCATACCAGTCATTTACAGTATACTAAAATAAACTAATAGTACAGTATGTAATGTGTGTGTATACTCATTTTAATTATGTATGGGGCGGCAGGTAGCCTAGTGGTTAGAGCGTGGGGGCAGTAACTGAAAGGTTGCTAGATCGAATCCCCGAGCTGCCAATGTAAAAATATGTTGTTCTGCCCCTGAACAAGGCAGTTAACCCACTGTTCCTAGGCCATCATTGTAAATAAGAATTTGTTCTTAACCTCTAACGAGCCTCTACCCCGGGTCCGGGATCACCCCCCACCCCCCCACACACTGATTAGCATAGCTAGCATAGCTTCACAAGTAGATAGTAGCATCTAAATATCATTAAATCACAAGTCCAAGACACCAGATGAAAGATACAGATCTTGTGAATAAAGCCACCATTTCAGATTTTTAAAATGTTTTACAGGGAAGACAAAATATGTAAATCTATTAGCTAAACACGTTAGCAAAATACACCACTTTTCTAACTCCATCAGTTTCTTACTACTTCAGGTGCTATCACCAATTCGGCTAAACTAAGATATTGATAGCCACTAATCAAGAAAAAACCTCTTCAGATGACAGTCTGATAACATATTTATGGTATAGGATAGGTTTTGTTAGAAAAAAGTGCATATTTCAGGTAGAAATCACAGTTTACAATTGCACCGACCATCACAAGACGACTAGAATTACTATAGAGAGCAACGTGTATGACCAATTTACTCTTAATAAAACATTTCATAAGAATAGACAAAGCATAGCAATGGAAAGACCCAGATCTTGTGATTCCAGACAATATTTCAGATTTTCTAAGCGTTTTACAGCGAAAACACAATAAATCGATAAGTTAGCATACCACATGTGAAAACGTTACCAGAGCATCGATTCCAGCCAAAGAGCGCTATAACGTAATCACCGCCAAAATATATTAATTTTTTCACTAACCTTCTCAGAATTCTTCCGATGACACTCCTGTAACATCATTTTACAACATACATATACAGTTTGTTCGAAAATGTGCATATTTAGCCATACAAAACCGTGGTTATACAATGAAAATAGTAGCAACTCAAGCATCAAAATGAGGGACGTCAGCTTTCAGAGTGATCTAGTTTAATCGAAAGCTAATCATATACTTGACTAAAAAATACAGGGTTGACAGGAATCGAAAGAAGACAAATTAGTTCTTAATGCAACCGCTGACTTACATTTTTAAAATTATCCTTACTTTTCAATACAGGGTTCGCCAAGTGACGCGATAACAAACAAAATGGCGAAATATGCGTTTAAAATATTTCGACAGAACAACGATTTATCATATTAAATATTGCTTACTTTGAGCTGTTCTTCCATCAGATTCTTGGGCAATGTATCCTTTCTATGTTGTAATCTTCTTTTGGTCGATAGATGTCCTCTGTCCTTCGAAATGTCCACTAACAACGACCGAGACCCCGAAACGTTCCCAAAGCTAGAAAGTGCACGACAAAGAAATTCCTCAGAATCGCACTAAACGGATATAAATTGCTATAAAACGGTTCAAATTAACTACATTATGATGTTTTTAACAACTATAACGAGTAAAAACATGACCAGAGAAATATTGCTGGCTAAACAACGATTTGGAACGAGGCAAGTCCGATGTCCTTCACGCTTCAGGCGCGCGACGAGAAAGGGAGGTACCTCCACGTTTTGTTCTTTTATAGTGGCTGTGATTGTGCAATCGACTCCATTCAAAACGTGATGATGTACAGACACCCAGAGGAAGACGTAGGCAGTGTCGGTTTCTTCATAGCATTCACTGTCACCTTAAAAACAGACTCCAGATCAGGGGTAAAAATTTCTGAAATCTGACCCCTGTCATGAAAAGTGCTGTAGATATAGTTCTGTACCACTCAGAGACAAAATTCCAACGGCTATAGAAACTAGAAAGTGTTTTCTATCCAATAATAACAATAATATGCATATTGTACGATCAAGAATTTAGCACGAGGCAGTTTAATTTGGAGACCAAAATATGCTAATGCGGAACAGCACCCCCTATAGTTCCAAGAAGTTAACTGACTTGCCTAGATAAATAAAGGTTAAATAATGTTTTTTTAGATGTAGTATGTTAGTATGGGTATTCGAACACAACTTGTATTTTATTTTTAATTTGGGGGTCAGGCTGGACCATACAGCACTGAATGAGAACAAATCTGACTTTGAAAGTTATTTTGAACAGCTACCAACAAGTGAAGTTAACATTCATTATAAATATTCACAGTTGATATTTCCGCCAATTATATCTGTTTACAGGTATATATTTCCAAAATGCTTTAAGATATCCCAAATTGTATAAAAGGCAGACACTTGACTACACGTATTCCACATTTTCGCAATATCAGCGCTTGCAATACTGGGTTACACGAGCTTATGTGCCCCCCCCCTTCCCCCTCCAGCAAGGCACTGTTTGAGTTAAGTGGGTGTGTCACAATATCTATCAATTAAACCACTTTTGCAGTAAAATATTTTTACACAACCGTCCATTTCATATATGGGAGTCCTTTAGAGATGTGGAAAAACATGGTTGTGTTTTGTTACCCCTACACAAGGTATATCTGAAAACAATTTGAAGGACTTGCCAGTAGCCTAAAAGGGAATGTTTACATCAATCCACAGAACATATTTCACACTGGCATTTCACAGGAAGGAAACATGATGACAACCAGACATTCAATTTGTTCAAGCCATGTCACAGTTGGACCGTGTGGATCAGTATTCTCCATGTAGTGGTCCATTTGTCAAATATTGAAATGCAAAGGAACCTTACCGTACAAAGGAACATGTGGTGGTCTGAATGTTATGATTTGTTCTTCATAAGGTTTTGGATTGGTGAAACTTGATGTCAAGACCAAGTCTTCAAGTGGGGTGGTGAGTTTGGCTATTCAACCCTGCCAGGGAATTACTGTGCATTATGCTCTTGTATAAAAAAGGATAGGATAGCCTACAACTCCTAACTAACCCTGTCGTAATTGTCCTTTAGGAATTCAAAACCTCAGGCTCCTCCAATACTGACACCAGCAAAGTCAACGGGAACTTGGAGACCAAGTACAAATGGGGTGAATACGGCCTGACTTTTACAGAGAAGTGGACCACAGACAATACTCTGGGAACTGAGATCACTGTTGAAGACCAGGTAGAGAGGAGAAACCAGTCTAACTGAAGTGATTTGTGAGCTTTCTATTTGGTTGTGCTTAGTTTTTTCTTCTTCCATAGATCACCAAAGGACTGAAACTTACTTTCGACACCCAATTCTCACCAAATTCTGGGTAAGGTTTGTGCCTTTTTTAGTTTAAAGCATAACTGAATGTTGGTCACCAGTCTTTTGAGACCCTGGAATCGATAACATTTATTGTGCATGTTCGGCGCTGCATAATCCACCAAACTTTCTTTATTGAAAATAAAGGGAAGACTGAACAAGAACAACCGAGATATCAGATGTTTATTAATCCTCTTTTTTCCCCTCTAACAGCAAGAAGAGTGGGAAGGTGAAGACTGCCTATAAGCGTGAATACGTCAACCTGGGTGTGGACTTTGACTTTGACTTTGCCGGCCCGGCCATCCACGGGGCAGCGGTGGCCGGATACGAGGGATGGCTGGCTGGCTATCAGATGACCTTCGACACGGCCAAGTCCAAAATGACCCAGAGCAACTTCGCTGTTGGCTATAAGACAGGAGATTTCCAGCTGCACACCAATATGTAAGCTTCATATCGATTGTACTTCGGAGAACTTACTGTATGTCTCGGCACTAAAGTGACAAGGGTTAATTTTTCTACCATGGTTAGAAAGAGTAGTCTCCTTTGTGCTTAAAGGTGAACTGAAATGTTTTAGCAATTGATTTTGATAAGTTGTAGGTGGATTTGAGCGTTTCAGTTCATCTTTTAATTGAGTTATCAAACATAAAGAGCAGTTCATCAGACAAGGATAACATAATGTATGTCTGCTTATTTCATATATCCCAGTAATGATGGCACAGAGTTTGGAGGGTCCATCTACCAGAAGGTGAATGACCAGCTGGAGACTGCTGTGAACCTGGCCTGGACAGCAGGCAGCAACAGCACCCGCTTTGGCATCGCTGCCAAGTACCAGCTGGACTCCAGTACCTCCATATCTGTGAGTGCTGCTCTTTTGCTTGTCTCGTTTATACGTTTTGTATGCCAGACTTTACAGCTGTGTTCAATATTCAGAGACTCTGGTTCTGTGAGATTTTGTTGAATGGGTATTTTAGGAAGTAACTGGGGTTTACCCTTTAAAAAAAAAAGTTTTATTCCGTGACAATAATTATCATATAACCCTTTGTATTCCAGTGTTTAAAGGGATTATCCGGTACTTTTGTATAGTTTTTAATCAGTAGTTCTGAAAGTAGTGCTCACAAGCCAAAAGTGGTCCCCGAATATGGTGTACTACATCACATATGTGCACCACGTCATTGCTCTCTCTGCTGTGGGTGCATCATGTGCATCTTGCTAGCTGTCACTCATATGGCGAGGGGCTGAAGCTTACTGGTTGAACTAGAATTGCCAGAGGGCTGGCCCACAAGGCAAAATGTAAGGAAAACAGACCTGCCAACATGCACACATTTTGCATACCAACTACGCAATTCTCTGTCCATGTACGAGATCCGAGTTAAAAGTATGCAGAAATTAATAGGGCCTGATGGGGGAAAAAATCTAACATCCTGATTCTCAAGCTGCAACACACAGACATGTACGGCGTTTGTGTCAACGGACATGGCGACTTAACACATCATTATTCGACGTAGCTACCCCCTGTCTGCCCCTCCTGTTTGTTGTGATGCTGAGTTTGCCGACTGCCAGCTGTACGTAAACACATGGACAAATCACTTTTCGACTCCGTGTGTTGTGGAAAAGTAAACACTAATTGTTTCAAGCTAACGTTAGCGAGCATAAGATGGACATTCAGCGGGCTCTAAAGTGCCAGCAGTTCACTCCCATTTGCTAGTGAAAGAAATTAAATGCAAATACGAAAAATAACTGGTCGCATTTGTGCGAGTGTGATATACATTTAATTCTGCATCCCATTAGTTGTACTTTCCACGTAACATTACGAGGATCACGCAACCTGATAGACTGTATGATCCATATTACAAAAGTATAATAAAAAATAAATATGAACATCTTGCCATTAAATCGAGTCGGGAGATTAGAAGACTGCGTGATGAAGAATGAATGAGTGTCCGGCATTAGCTATAGAGGCAATGCTTCTAAAATGGCTTTGCTCTAGATTTGAGATTTTATCAATTTTGAAAATCTGAAATGGTGTATGCGCCGCATAGAAATATAATAGGCACCTTTACATAGGCTGAAACAGCGGACTCTTCTAGCGAACAGCGTTCAGATTCTTTGCGGTAGCCTACTTAAGCTTCGTGTAGCCAGTTTGCAGTCTGTGTTGATGCGATCATTTGTTTTTGTTTTTAAAATGATTTTGCTTTTAGTTTTGATTAGGAACCGTGTCTAAAAAGACAATACTTGTGAGCTGGCACTAGTGATTGGCCCTGTTTGAGAGGTGACAAGCGTTCCTCTACTATAGAGACTGAACTTGGTTGAATCTCCTATTTGCCGCGTGCGTCTGTTACTCTAAAAAGTTGGACAGGGTTGGCAGGTCTGGGAAAATATCGTAGCACAGGTTCCAGAATTTTGCTTTTAAGCTAGGGATTTCGTAGCTAATTGAGGTAAAACAGTATTCTGCTCATAGATTATGCATGTATGAACTACACATTGACACATCTAGCCCAAAGCGGGAGATAGTAGACGCCAAAGTTTCGGAAGATATCTTTAATTGTGTGTGTTTTGTTGCTATATTTTCCAGGCTAAAGTTAACAATGCCAGCTTGGTGGGAGTTGGCTATACCCAGACACTACGGCCAGGTAAGAACTGGCTCTCACTACTTTGCAAAAGCGTTGGCAACCATCTCCAAAGTGGGCTGTTGTAGCAAAGTTGTTATTTATTTTTCCTGTTCTGCAGGTATGAAACTCGTCCTGTCTGCACTGGTCGATGGAAAAAGCATAAACTCCGGTGGCCACAAACTGGGACTGGGACTGGAGCTGGAAGCATAAGTATCTAGCTATCCTGTGTAGTGAAGTCGTTGTATTTAATTTAATTTAGGGAATCGCAGAATAATTTGGCCTTATGTATTTCCAGCCCAACCACCATTAAGGTATGTCTCAAAGGGATGAATCTAATCTAAAGCAACAACACGCCCTGCCCAACATAGCCCTCAGTACTGTCAGTTAGATGGATCCCCAACCCCATCAGCCACTTATTTCCTTTCATATGGTTTGTAGGCTAGTACTACTAGGTCTGCTATTTATCAAGTCATGTGTTTGTTTCTATACTGTGCTGTACCACTAGTGAAATACATCCTAAAGCGTTTTGCTTTATTGGTTTGGCTCATTGGATTGTACAGTCCGAGGGGGGTTGTATGAAGATGTATGCTTTAAGTATGTATAATAATATGTTATTATTATATCGTGACAATAATCCTGAACTGTTTTGCGCACAGGCACATTTTTATTATACCTTTTTTTTCTCTTTATTTTTAACCTATATTTATGTTCCGTCTTTCCCTGTTTAATTTGCACATATAGTAGCATTCGGTTAGCAACGCTTTGCCTGTTGTTGGGACGGCTCCTACTCACAATGCTTATCATCAACTCCTCCAGAGACCTTAAACGTTGATCTATTTAGCTAATATTCTTGAGGATTTGTTAACTATGCTAATTGCTTACCCACTCTGCGGTCATTAGCAGACTTGTACTATCTTGATTAACTAACCTGCTTCCTAGTTGAACATGGTAATGTAAATTTGCACGACAATGCCAAATGGGATTTGAAAAGCGAAACCATTAATAGAGTGTATCCTCCACCTCCCCTTCCCATAGCTGTGTATAAATGATATGACTGGGACATTGATCAGAAACCAAGTCCACTCGTGTGTCAACCTTTACAATAAAGTCTTTAAACAAGTCAATCCTTTCTTCCTTCATATATCATGGCACCTCTTCATACAGTTGGACAAAATGAAAATATCCAAGCCAACAAGTCACTTGCTTTACAACTGAATGTACAGCTCAACCATAATGAACATTTGAAACAAACAAGTATACAGTGAAAGTATGACTCACCTGTGTACAAAATGTGTAGAACTGTAAACATTACATTATTACCCTTATTACATTGGTCCTTTCATTTAAACCAGTTCATGAGTTATTCAAGGCAGCATAACACTAATTGAATTAATGACATGATAAATGACAATTGAAAAGTCAGTACTTGTACTAAAAAGATGGCAAGTACCAGCTGATTATCATAACGAAAAGTTCACTAAAGTCTAGATTCAATCCATAGCGAGGAAGATATGCGTTATAGCCATTGTCTTACATTAGCGCGTAGATTCTGCCTGCACAAAGGGACAGTGTCACGGAGAAGTGACGCCATCTGACGCGAGACGATGCGTTATAGCGCGATTTCAAATGTAAAGGTTGAGCCGTCATATGCAGCGTTTACCTTGAATGCAGTCTCCTTGAACGCGGGAACTTTGCCTTTAAATTTCAATCGCCCAATAGCGCGGGTCTTCAGCACTACGGATTGAATCCAAGCCAAGGTACTGCAGTTTATTACAGTATAGATAGCCAGTGTCTCACAGTTTGAAGGCCAGTGTTAGCCCATCTGTCCACATCAGCTGCAGGGTTCACTACCTTCCCACTCCACAGAACTAAAGCACTGAGCATTGTAATTGTTTTTTTCTTAGTTGCTTACGCCTGCCCTTCATGTGATTTGAGATGAACTGTTGTGGTAGTCTTTGACGAATGTTAATTTGGTTCTGAATGCCAAAATTGAATAGATATTTGAATAGATATTTTGTTGAATTATGGCCAACATCCTACATGACTGAGCTATATTGAAATACTCACGTTATCAATGGCAAAAATGCCTCCTTTCCTCAATAGATGGAAGGATATTTCGTAGTAGTGAGGTCTTCTGAGGAGGAGGAGAGGGAAATGTGAATCTGAATACATTTGTTCATTGTCTTTTCTGTATCCATGCTGATTAATGGATATCCGTTATAACTGTGTTATTAGTGTACGTTGAGATTTCAATGCCGGCTGAAGGCATAGATCTATTTTATGGTCTACTAAAAATATATAATTAAATAGGTCCATGGCTTGGTCAGGGAGTTGTATAATAAAGTCCATGGTTACACATTGCTTTTTCTGATACCAATTCTGTAAACAGCTGACAAGGGTTTTTATTGAAGGTGTTAAAATAGTTTTGGGAAGAACTTATGTTATCAGGGGAGACTGTTGGTAATGGATGCTCTGACAAGGGCTGTGTTCGAGAGCATCAAAACCGTGATGTATCATGGGTAAATTGTGACTGACTGATCTACAAGTAATATTGAGTAGTTGTTCACGATGCAAGGTGATTTGCAGATCAGTCTCGACTCGCCTTTTTAATGTCGGCTGCAATGTGGAATACGCACAGGCTCTGATAGATCAGATGACTTTTACATCACATCATCAATCTATCACACAGCCAGTCTCTCAAAGCTTGTATTGATTTTGAGGGACTGTGAAAAGCAATCAGAAGTCTGAGTTCATCACTTTATAAAGTCCAGTACATAGGCAGCGTCTTGTAAATCTAAAGGTTCACAAAATGATAACCAGCTTCTTCATCAAATGGCTACCTGGATAATTTACATTGACCCCCTTTATGTATTTATTTATCTTAATGGTTTTACACTGGCTCTATATACACACACACACACACACACACACACACACAGAGAGAGAGTCTTGTACAGCTAACCTTGTGGGGACACACAATTCCGTCCCATTCAAAATCCTATTTTCCCTAACCCTTACCTTAACCCAAAAACCTAATTCTAACCTTAATCCTAAACCCCCTAGAAATAGCATTTGCCCTTGTGGGACTTCTGGAGCCCACAAGAATAGTTAAACATGTCCACTACATATGCTCACAAAACACATGCAACATGACGCCACACACATACTCACACACAGACACACTTGGTACTCCTTATATATACAGTGGGGAGAACAAGTATTTGATACACTGCCGATTATGCAGGTTTTCCTACTTACAAAGCATGTAGAGGTTTGTAATTTTTATCATAGGTACACTTCAACTGTGAGAGACGGAATCTAAAACAAAAATCCAGAAAATCACATTGTATGATTTTTAAGTAATTAATTTGCATTTTATTGCATGACATAAGTATTTGATACATCAGAAAAGCAGAACTTAATATTTGGTACAGAAACCTTTGTTTGCAATTACAGAGATCATACGTTTTCTGTAGTTCTTGACCAGGTTTGCACACACTGCAGCAGGGATTTTGGCCCACTCCTCCCTACAGACCTTCTCCAGATCCTTCAGGTTTCGGGGCTGTCGCTGGGCAATACGGACTTTCAGCTCCCTCCAAAGATTTTCTATTGGGTTCAGGTCTGGAGACTGGCTAGGCCACTCCAGGACCTTGAGATGCTTCTTACGGAGCCACTACTTAGTTGCCCTGGCTGTGTGTTTTGGGTCGTTGTCATGCTGGAAGACCCAGCCACGACCCATCTTCAATGCTCTTACTGAGGGAAGGAGGTTGTTGGCCAAGATCTCGCAATACATGGCCCCATCCATCCTCCCCTCAATACGGTGCAGTCGTCCTGTCCCCATTGCAGAAAGGCATCCCCAAAGAATGATGTTTCCACCTCCATGCTTCACGGTTGGGATGGTGTTCTTGGGGTTGTACTCATCCTTCTTCTTCCTCCAAACACGGCGAGTGGAGTTTAGACCAAAAAGCTCTATTTTTGTCTCATCAGACCACATGACCTTCTCCCATTCCTCCTCTGGATCATCCAGATGGTCATTGGCAAACTTCAGACGGGCCTGGACATGCGCTGGCTTGAGCAGGGGGACCTTGCGTGCGCTGCAGGATTTTAATCCATGATGGCGTAGTGTGTTACTAATGGTTTTCTTTGAGACTGTGGTCCCAGCTCTCTTCAGGTCATTGACCAGGTCCTGCCGTGTAGTTCTGGGCTGATCCCTCACATTCCTCATGATCATTGATGCCCCACGAGGTGAGATCTTGCATGGAGCCCCAGACCGAGGGTGATTGACCATCATCTTGAACTTCTTCCATTTTCTAATAATTGCACCAACAGTTGTTGCCTTCTTACCAAGCTGCTTGCCTATTGTCCTGTAGCCCATCCCAGCCTTGTGCAGGTCTACAATTGTATCCCTGATGTCCTTACACAGCTCTCTGGTCTTGGCCATGGAGAGGTTGGAGTATGTTTGATTGAGTGTGTGGACAGGTGTCTTTTATACAGGTAACGAGTTCAAACAGGTGCAGTTAATACAGGTAATGAGTGGAGAGCAGGAGGGCTTCTTAAAGAAAAACTAACAGGTCTGTGAGAGACGGAATTCTTACTGGTTGGTAGGTGATCAAATACTTATGTCATGCAATAAAATGCTAATTAATTACTTAAAAATCATACAATGTGATTTTCTGGATTTTTGTTTTAGATTCCGTCTCTCACAGTTGAAGTGTACCTATGATAAAAATTACAGACCTCTACATGCTTTGTAAGTAGGAAAACCTGCAAAATCGGCAGTGTATCAAATACTTGTTCTCCCCACTGTATATAGTAACAATTTCCTTTAGCAAATATTAGTGTTATTTATATATTTTTTAGTCTGCACTGTTAGGTTTGGGCTCATACGAAAGCATTTCACTGTGAAGTCTACACCTGTTGTATTCAGCGCAAGTGACCAATGGAATGTGATTTGAGCTATGTTTTCATTCCATAGATGATGCTCTGTGTTTGGTATCTTTATCATCAATACTGTACCCATGATAAGACTGCACATTGAATCAAGGTACAGTCTGATTGTAGCAGTGGTTTGGTGGTTTCTTTTTTTGTTTTTGGGTGGGTGCTGGAGTTTTTAATTTTATTTTAAGAACATTCAAAGTTTTGCTGACAAATGTAGCCTATTGAATATAATTTTAGAATATGCATAAAATGCATCCTCCAAATCCTTCATCTGCCTAGGCCCACACAGGCTGCGTTTCTGATTATTTTTTTACACTAATTGATCTCCGAAATTTTTGAGCTGATCTGATGGTCAAAACACCAATTTGTAAAAAGAATAATCGGTTTGCCTGTGTAAACACAGCCTTAGGCATACCTAATTTCATAATAGGCCATCACTGTCAATTGTGAATGATAATTCTTCACATTTTACCAGTGAAACGTCTAAACTGCATCTGCATACCAATCATTTGGTATGCCTAGGCAGTGCCTAGCCCCACTCCCACTCCCCAGGTGCTCTCATTTGTTGACTTCTGTAACCGTAAAAGCCCTGGTTTCATGCATGTTAACATTAGAAGCCTACTCCCTTAGTTTGTTTTGCTCACTGCTTTAGCACACTCTGCCAACCCGGATGTCTTAGCCGTGTCTGAATCCTGGCTTAGGAAAACCACCAAAAACCCTGAGATCTCCATTGCTAACTATAACATTTTCCGCCAAGATAGAACTGCCAAAGGGGGCGGTGCTGCAATCTACTGCAAAGATAGCCTGCAGAGTTCTGTATTACTATCCAAGTCTGTACCCAAACAATTCGAGCTTCTACTTCTAAAAATTCACCTTTCCAGAAACAAGTCTCTCACTGTTGCCGCTTGCTAAAGACCTCCCTCTGCCCCCAGCTGTGCCCTCGATACCATATGTGAATTGATTGCCCCCCATCTATCTTCTGAGCTTGTGCTACTAGGTGACCTAAACTGGGACATCCTTAACACCCTGGCCATCCTACAATCTAAGCTTGATGCCCTCAATCTCACACAAATTATCAATGAACCTACCAGGTACAACTCCAAATCCGTAAACACGGGCACCCTCATAGATGTCATCCTAACTAACCCGTCCTCCAAATACACCTCTGCTGTTTTCAATCAAGATCTCAGCGATCATTGCCTGCATCCGTAATGGGTCTGCGATCAAACGACCTCCCCTCATCACTGTCAAACGCTCCCTAAAACAATTCTGCGAGCAGGCCTTTCTAATCGACCTGGCCGGGGTATCCTGGAATGACATTGACCTCATCCCGTCAGTAGATGATGCCTGGCTATTCTTTAAAAGTGCCTTCCTCACCATCTTAAATAAGCACGCCCCATTCAAAAAATGTAGAACTAGGAATAGATATAGTCCTTGGTTCCTCCAGATCTGTCTGCCCTTGACCAGCATAAAAACATCCTGTGGCGTTCTGCATTAGCATCGAATAGCCCCCGTGATATGCAACTTTTCAGGGAAGTTAGGAACGAATATACACAGGCTGTTAGGAAAGCTAAGGCTAGCTTTTTCAAGCAGAAATTTGCATCCTGTAGTACTAACTCAAAAGTTCTGGGACACTGTAAAGTACATGGAGAATAAGAGCACCTCCTCCCAGCTGCCCACTGCTCTGAGGCTAGGAAACACTGTCACCACCGATAAATCCACTATAATTGAGAATTTCAATAAGCATTTCTCTACGGCTGGCCATGCTTTCCACCTGGCTACCCCTACCCCGGTCAACTGCTCGGCACCCTCCACAGCAACCCGCCCAAGCCCCCACCATTTCTCCTTCACCCAAATACAGATAGCTGATGTTCTGAAAGAGCTGCAAAATCTGGACCCCCTACAAATCAGCCGGGCTAGACAATCTGGACCCTCTTTCTAAAATTATCTGCCGAAATTGTAGCAACTCCTATTTACTAGCCTGTTCAACCTCTCTTTCGTATTGTCTGAGATTCCCAAAGATTGGAAAGCTGCCGCGGTCATCCCCCTCTTCAAAGGGGGTGACACTCTAGACCCAAACTGCTACAGACCTATATCTATCCTACCCTGTCTTTCTAAGGTCTTTGAAAGCCAAGTTAACAAACAGATTACAGTCCATTTCGAATCCCACCATACTTTCCTTGCTATGCAATCTGGTTTCAGAGCTGGTCATGGGTGCACCTCAGCCACGCTAAAGGTCCTAAACGACATCATAACCGCCATCGATAAGAGACCTTACTGTGTAGCCGTATTCATCGACCTGGCCAAGGCTTTCGACTCTGTCAATCACCACATTCTTATTGGCAGACTCGACAGCCTTGGTTTCTCAAATGATTGCCTCGCCTGGTTTACCAACTACTTCTCAGACAGAGTTCAGTGTGTCAAATCGGAGGGCCTGTTGTCCGGACCTCTGGCAGTCTCTATGGGTGTGCCACAGGATTCAATTCTCGGGCTGACTCTTTTCTCTGTATACATCAATGATGTCGCTCTTGCTGCTGGTGATTCTCTGATCCACCTCTACGCAGACGACACCATTCTGTATACTTCTGGCCCCTCTTTGGACACTGTGTTAACTAACCTCCAGACGAGCTTCAATGCCGTACAACTCTCCTTCCGTGGCCTCCAACTGCTCTTAAATGCAAGTAAAACTAAATGCATGCTATTCAATCGATCACTGCCCGCACCTGCCCGCCCGTCCAGCATCACTACTCTGGATGGCTCTGACTTAGAATACGTGGACAACTACAAATACCTAGGTGTCTGGTTAGACTGTAAACTCTCCAGCCAGACTCACATTAAGCATCTCCAATCCAAAATTAAATCTAGAATCGGCTTCCGATATCGCAACAAAGCATCCTTCACTCATGCTGCCAAACATACCCTCGTAAAACTGACCGTCCTACCGATCCTCGACTTTGGCGATGTCATCTATAAAATAGCCTCCAACACTCTACTCAACAAATTGGATGCAGTCTATCACAGTGCCATCTGTTTTGTCACCAAAGCCCCATACACTACCCACCACTGCGACCTGTACGCTCTCGTTGGTTGGTCCTCGCTTCATACTCGTTGCCAAACCCACTGGCTACAGGTTATCTACAAGTCTCTGCTCGGTAAAGCCCCACCTTATCTCAGCTCACTGGTCACCATAGCAGCACCCACTCGTAGCACGTGCTCCAGCAGGTATATCTCACTAGTCACCCCCAAAGCCAATTCCTCCTTTGGTCGCCTTTCCTTCCAGTTCTCTGCTGCCAATGACTGGAACGAACTGCAAAAAATCACTGAAGCTTGAGACTCATATCTCCCTCCACAAGCTTTAAGCACCAGCTGTCAGAGCAGCTCACAGATCACTGCACCTGTACATAGATGGGCTGTTTACAGATGGGCTATCTACCTCATTCCCATACTGTATGTTGCTCCTTTGCACCCCACTATCTATACTTGCACATTCTTCTTCTGCACATCCACCATTCCAGTGTTTAATTGCTATATTGTAATTACTTCGCCACCATGGCCTATTTATTGCCTTAACTCCCTTTTCTTACCTCATTTGCACTAACTGTATATAGAAATGTCTTTTTTTCCTACTGTATTATTGACTGTGTTTTTGTTTATTCCATGTGTAACTCTGTGTTGTTGTATGTGTCAAATTGCTATGCTTTATCTTGGCCAGGTCGCAGTTGCAAATGAGAACTTGTTCTCAACTAGCCTACCTGGTTAAAGGTGAAATAAATAAATAAAAAATATTTTTTAATGTACTTGATTTGTGGGCTAATTCATCTACGTTGTATATTGATCATTTAAATTTATTCTGCATGTGACGAACTTTGATTTGATTTGACAGTATTTGTGCAAACCTACAGTATATGGAATAGAATTACACTGTTATTGGTGGTGGAAACAAATTAAAATGGTAGGCAACGAGTGAGATTATTAAATGTGATAGACTGTGATGAATTATGCTTACCGATTTCCATAGCTTTCATGGCCAGGTTAGCAATGAGATGTGACTACTCAGCGGCAACCTTGAGTTCCAGGAATCAGCCATGACCATGGTCCTCAAAGCCAAAATGTTAATTTCTTATTTTTGCCCCAGACGAGAAGAGTTGATATGAAATGTGGGCTATGAGTATGTGTAAATATCTAGTCATACTTGTGAAACATTGTAAATGGTGCCCTCTTGTGGCACTACTACTGTATATGACAGCTATGACAATTTGTAGTGCAGGAATGCAAATCTGAGCAAATGTTTTGAAGACATCTATAAATCAGGACCTTCTTTAGGGCTGTATGCTTCCTCATTATTTGAGGACGTGTCAAAGGCTTCTCAAATGTTTTGTTACAATGCATAGCAAATGTGTTAAATCAACACTGACTGTGGGTCCTGTGTGTGGAGGTCCACACTTTTCAGTGTTAAATTAACACTGCTTATTGTAAAGCCTTATTTGCATATTTACCAGAGTGCCTTTCAAGTGAATTGTAGAGGTAACACCAATAACTATCTGTTAGACATGGTTGTTGCATTCATCCACTCCAGACTGTAATTGGTTAAGAGGCATAGGCCTACTGTATGTGATTAAGGTTTGGTCATACTGTTTGGGATTCTTGTGGTCAAATTGCAGTGTACTATTTATAGTTATGTTCCGGGTCCCCTGACAAGCTGTTAAAAAAATAAATAATAATAATTGGGGAACCCTGCATTAAATAAGTGGAATGAAGATTTGCAAAAATATATTTGGCACTTACAGCACTAAAGGTCATGCAGAATAACCTACTTACCGTATAAGATGAATCTGCACAGTGCTATGTCTGGTACACTGCATGAAATTACCTCTGAGGACAGGAGGGATAGAGGTCTGATTTGTGACTAATCAATTTAACACTTGGTTCACCAAACCTAGATAATGGCATTTCCTATCATGTAATTATGATCCATTGTAGTTTTACACGAAGACCTGCAATGCAGTGTGGCTTGTGCTCATTCACAGCCCCAGCCAATTCCTACACTTCATTTAATTTTGTGAAATCAGACCGTAGTAGTTTCTCTCTGCATTTCTTTGTCTCTGAAACTTTGAGTCTATGTATACATTTACCCCATCCTCTACTACTCTGGTTTGTACAGCATACTGTACATGGCCCCCGGCACTTAAAGAAGCAACACAAATCCTACTGTAACAGAGACGCTGAGAGTCGAGAAGCAGGTGAAACATTTAAAACAAACATGAAGCGAGACAACATTGGTTTGGGCACATACGGAACAGAAGTTGATGTAACGAGTGTCATCCTGCACCAAGGTGGGCTACCAGTATTTCTCAGAGATTGGGTAGTGCGAGAAATATCTGGATGTCTAGCAAAGACAGCCATGTGTGCCCAGGTCAGCAGCCGGTCCCTTACCCCCATAGGAACGTAGATGCGCTCATGAGGACAGTTAGTGGGTGCATGCTCCCTCTCCAAAGCCTGGCGGGTGTCCACATCTACGTCCCCAGAGCACAGGGGTTATGACTCGGAAGGATGGGATTATAGGTACGTTCTGGACAGGACCCTCTACCAAATCGTAGAGACAGGACAGGGCATAGGCCTTGGTGTTCTTTGAACCTTGGCGAGAGGGGAGCGTGAAGTCAAACCTTGAAAGGCCCATCTTTCTTGGCACGGATTCAGCCTCCTCGCTGTCCGTATGTACTCCAGTTTCCAATGGTCGGTGAGGATGACGAATGGTTCCATGGCGCCCTCTGATGAAATTGGCACTTCTCAGCCTTGACGAACAGGTGGTTAGCCAGGAGGCATTCCAGGACTGAACGAACGTGAGTGATGTGATCCTCCAGGGTAGTCGAGTAGACCAGGATGTCATCGATATACACGATCACCTGGCGTCCGAGCATGTCCGTGAACCCCTCGTTCACGAATACCTGGAACACTGACAGAGCATTGGCTAAGCCAAATGGCATCACCAAGTACTCATAGTTGCCAGACATCGTGCTAAACGCAGTCTTCCACTCGTCTCCCTCCTGGATGCAATTGTAAGCACTCCGCAGGTCCAGTTTGTTAAAGAACCGGGCCCCGTGGAGCTGTTATATGGCTGCCGGCACCAACGGGAGATGGTACCGGTATTTTGTGGGGATTGCATCGAGTCCTCTAATCAATACATGGACGTAACCCGCCATCCTTCTTGGCCACAAAGAACAAACCAGCCGATGCAGGAGAAGTGGACGTGCGGATGAAACCTTGATGGAACGCCTCTGATGTAATCCTCCATGGCCTGGGTCTCAGCCACCGACAGAGGGTAGATGCGTCTGTGCGGAACCTGCAAGCAGGTCGATGGCACAGTCCCAGGGGCGATGAGGAGAAAGACCGGTGGTGCAGGTCTTGGAGAATACCTCCCGCAGGTTTTGGTATACTTCCGGTATGTTGGGCTGAAGGGCAACCACAGGACTCAACTGACGTGGAACCACAGGGGATGGGGAAGCAGGTTCTCCGGCATTCGGGTGACCAGTCTGATGCTTATCCTCGACCATGAGATGGTGGGGTTATGGTGTTGAAGCCAAGGGAGGCCGAGGATGATCTTGTGTACTGGTAATGAAGGGGATGTTTTCCTGATGAATGGACTCCACGGTCAGGGTGAGTGGCTGGGTGGTGTGTAATGGTTCTAGATCCTGGTGGCCGACTATCAAGGGCTTGAACCGGGAAAGGAAAGCGGGTATGATATGTTAAGAGAGGCAAGGACACAGTACATGAGGAGCAGTCAACTAGTGTGTTGGACACCAAAGAGTTTAGCAGAGAGCGATAAAGATGGAATACTCACTCCTGCCCCAGGAGGTGGAAGATCACGTGACTGTCCATCTACTCTTGTGTATCCCAGATTAGGAAGTGCCGGACACAGCTGGAGCACTCCTTGACCACAATACAGACAGAGCCCCAGCTGTCTCCATCACTCTGCCGCAGGGAGGCGTGTGACCCTTACCTCCATGGGTTCAGGCTCTAACCGTGTGTTCACTGAGGGAGGGAGAGAAGCAATGAGTGTACCGACACTCCTGAAGTAGGTTATCCAGACGGATGGCCATCGCAATGAGTGTGTCCAAGGAAAGCTTGTCTCGACAGGCCAGTTCCGTCTGGACCTCTTCGCGCAGACCTAAATAGCAAACGAAGCGCCGGCTAGTTGCATCTGCTGGATGTTGGTACTGTCCGGAAGGTGAGCGCGTACTCAGCAGCCGTCTGGTCCCCCTGCCATAATTGGAGTAGGCGCCCACCCCCCTCTCTGCCCTCCGGGGGATGATCGAAGACACATTTAAACAGAGCCATGAACCCCTCATAAGATTCTAGCTCCTCTCCCAGATGGCCGTGGCCCATTCCAACACCCTCCCAGTCAGAAGAGAAATAACTGTGGCAACCTTGGACCGTGGGAGCTCCCATCTGGTGTGTAAAGTAGAAGGAGCACTGAAGTAGGAAGCCAGGGCATTTAGATGGAGTGCCATCATATTTATCCGGGAGGGACAAACAGGCGTCGCTGATCTGAGCAGGTTGGGGAATGGGCTGGGTTGACTGGTTGTAGAGTATCCTCTGCTAGTTGAAGACAACGCCTCCCAGGTGTGTTCGTGACTTTGCACACGGCGAAAACCTCTTCCATAGCCCTCCCCAGTTGTGCCAGCTGGTCATGGTGTTGACTTAGAAGGTATCCCTGCTCGTCAACCTTCTGGGAGATATTCTGTTTTCCTGCTACGTCCATTGTTGGAGTCAGTAGTCTGTAACGGAGACGATGAGAGTAGAGAAGCAGGTGAAACGTTTAATAAAACAACAACCATGAACTGAGACAACATAACAGTAGCGTCTACACAGGAACAATACTAACTGAGGAAAGAACCAAAGGGAGTGGCAGATATAGGGGAGGTAATCAGGAAGGTGATGGAGGCCAGGTGAGTATCATGTTGACTTACAGGTGCGCGTAATGATTGATGCCGGGTGTGTGTAATGAAGAATCCCAGGACTGGTGGTTAGTTTTCGCACAAGATCCCAGGTGAACAGTTACAGAATGTGGATCATTGGATTCAGTCATCACACACAGAGGCCAACAGGACAGTCTGTTTGAACAGTGTTATTTTGAACTTAATGTGAAAATTTGTCTGAAAATAGTTTGTGGGAATATTTTACTAGACCAGAGCCAGAACATTAGCCTATAGCATATTTGCAATGATATACCTAAAAATCATGAAATTCTAGACGACTTTGATATTGCCATTTCTGTAAGAAGGCTACAGTGTATTTGATGGAGAAATCATGCTTTGATATTAAGTATGTACCGTGTCAGAAATCATGGACTGATGTTATTTACATTTTGATGTAATTTTAGATACTTTGTGATGGTAATGTTATAGTAGGCTAATCATCCAGTTGATACTACTGTCATGGATCTGGGCTGTTTTTGACTGTCTGAAATACCTTTTAGGAACATTCAAAATGCATGTAATATTATCATTCGTAGCTCGATGACCAACATGTGATGTATACTTTTGTGCAGAGAGGGGCAGTATTGTCATGGCAATGCTCAGGATACTGTGATATTGGCGATGGATAGACCTACTATTGGTCCCCAACTTTCACCTCACAATGGTATCAACAATATATTCTTGCATGTCGACTGATTTAATTTTATCGTATTAAAAAGCAGTATGATTTGCACTAGCCTAAACAATTCAAGCTCTGACAACAATGTAACTTAGACCAACGCTCTGCGCCATAGCATTTTGACCCAGTTCTATATGTGTTAGTGTCGTGGTCAGAAGGCCCATGGGAGCTGATCTCTGATTTGTAACTAAAGTGAAAAAGCAGTCTTCTCCAAAGGCCTTTTAGTACCACAACCATGCCGTGTGAAAGCAAGAAGGTGCTGCCTGGGGAGATGGGTGGGGAATGGGGGCTCCATCACAGGGCTCGGTGCAGGAGCCTAATACTCCCAGACACACACCATTCTGGGTCCTAAATGACATCCTATTCCCTATTTAATGTACTACTTTTGACCAGGGCCCAAAAGTAGATCAGTATGTAGAGAATAGGGTACTATGTGGGACTCATCCCATATCAGAGGTTAATCCATTCACGAGGGGACGTCTCCCTTTCATCTGCTGCTCTGAGACACATGAGCATAAGGTCAAGAGCAGCTCGCGTTATTAGCCGTAATGTCAGAGACAAGTGGTGTAATTGACTTCAAGGGAGAGAGGGGATGAGAGAGGGAATAAGAGAGGAGGGAAGAGAGCAGATAGGGAGGTATATAGCCAGCCAGGCAACCAGATGATCATTGTCAAATATGTCTTTTCTAAATGAGTAGTATGCCTATCACTCTGAAAAGGTCTAAAACGTCTATGACTATGTCAAATCAAATCAAAGTTTATTGGTCGCGTACACAGATTTGGAGATGTTATCGCAGGTGCAGTGAAATGCTTATCTTTCTAGCTCCAACAGTGCAGCAATACCTAGCAATACACACATAATCCAGAAAAATGCAATAATAAATTACATAGGAGGAGCCATGACTAGCATACGACATATAAAGTCGGTGAAACAGTAAACGTTATTATACAACGGGTTGGTCTAATCCTGAATGCTGATTGGCTAAAATCACATTCCAGCCGGTGTCTATTCCACAAGTTACCACCGGCTAAATCTATGACGTTAAAACTCCTATTTACTCTGTTCCATTTGACTGAGCAATCCACTGTCTCATCAGTCCAGCCAGGTCATTTATAAACTTGATCTCCACTATGAAAAGCATCTAGACATTATCTCACATTTCTTTTAGATGAACCTTTAGTTTTCAACAGAGGAGATTTGTATTAACATTGATGTCTGTCTCCGACATTTCCAACATTGTTTCAATATTCAAATTCGATCTCCAGCTGTCCCATAGCAATGAACGAGTCGGGAGGAGACAGACAGACAGGCAGCGTCTCTCAGCCAGTCGAAATCATGAATCAGCTGGCTTCATTTTTATGGATATATACAAAGAAATGTCAATTGAAAAAAGGTCAAACGAGATGAAGTTCAGCTACTGTAGTTTGCGGTCTTTCCAGCTTCAGTTTGAAGTGATTGTGTTAGCTGTGTTGTTGGCTAGCTCCTCTGAACAAGTGTCCTGACGATTGAGCACATTTTCATACCAGGTGAAATCACGCCTCATTAAATCATTGTTCAGGATGTATCCAAATAAATGTCACTATAAAACAGCTTAAACAAATGCAGTTACTTTGCTGTAATTCTGGCTGCACTTTTTGACGTGACTGTAAGTTAGCCATAGATGGCTAGCTAGCAAGCAAGGGATAAGAACATTGCCAGCCAGTATGTCAATGGAACATTTAGAATGAATGACTGGGTCACGTCCATCAGTGGAGGCTTCTGAGGGGAGAACGGCTCTGAGATCTCTGTGGTTGCAGTCGGTTCAGTTGCCTTACCAGGTGGTGATACAGCCCGACAGGGTGCTCTCAATGGTACATCTGTAGAAGTTTGTGTGGGTCTTAGGGGCCAAGACAAATTTGTTCAGCCTCCTGAGGTTGAAGAGGTGCTGTTTTGCGCCTTCTTCACCACACTGTCTGTGTGAAGGGACCATTTCAGTTTGTCAGTGATGTGCATTTTTTTTTCTTGCTCAAAACTTAAACCAGCGACACCTGGTGACTGAACTGTAGTAACAAACTGTGGCTCTCAAACAGTTATGAATCCTTCCTCAACTAGTTCCGCTTTTACACTCACCTTCATAAGATCATTAAAATGCTTAGGATCAAATTCAATATTTTAGTGCTCACCAATCTGTGGTATCTGTTCTTTAGTGCACTACTCCAGAAGTTCTTCATTCGGCCATTCCAACTTCTCTACATTACTAGCCATGATAAACTCAACTAAATTACCAATTTAGACAAACAAAAAATAATGCTTACACAAATAGTGTTGGTACCTAGTGTACACTGATAATGTGAAGGACAACCAAAACAAAATGGCAACACAGCGGAACCCAATTACTACCCCTACATGGTGCTCCAGCCTGACCATGCACAAACCATGGAGTCCAAACCAAAATCCAACCAAACAAAACAAATTAGCCAAATGTACAAATAACATATAACCAAAACAATCCAATTGGATGAGCCCCCACTGTGTTATGACATGGCTCATAGTTCGTAACAACAAAGGTAGACCTCGCATTACTTCAATTTAAAAAGGAATAAATGTCTTAAACTAAATAATAATAAATACAAAAATGTAACATAAGCTGTGGACGTCTGTAGAATCAGTAGTGTATGCAGTGCGTGGCTGAGTGAAGAGGGTGTTGTCTGGTGAAAACAGACCAACAAAACTAAGTGGTGGAAGCCAGCCTGCCAGTCAGGGAAGCGAGCGAGTGTTGGCTGATGTGGCCACCCTTTATAGCCTGCAGGCCAAGCCTGCCCAGGTGTGCCACATCAGCTGCCAATTCACCTCCTGCAACAAGCAGACTACCAAACAGGGGAGATCAGCAGACATAGAGAGTGGGAGAGACGTCACAGCATGCTAAGGAATTTGAAGATTTTGACACACTCCACTGCGCCCCATCGATGTGGATGGGGATGTGCTCTCTCTGCTGTCTCCTGTAGTCCACGATCAACTCCTTCATTTTGTTAGTGTTGAGGGAGAGGTTATTTTCCTGGCACCACTCCGCCAGGACTCTTACCTCCTCCCTGTAGGCTGTCTCATTGTTGTTAATAATCAGGCTTACCACTGTTGTGTTGTCAGAGAACTTTATGATTGAGTTGGAGACGCGTGGCCACGCAGTCATAGGTAAACAGGGAGTACAGGAGGGGGCTGAGCACGCACCCATGTGGGGCCCCAGTGTTGAGAATCAGCGTGGCGGAGGTGTTGTTGCCCATCATCATCACTTGGGGTCAGCCCATCAGGAAGTCATAAAGTGTAAAATCATTATTCACTGCTATAGCTGATGATATGTGTCCGTTTTAGGAGCATTAGTTAATGATATGCCTCAGTTTTGACAAGCACAGGGCAGAATAAGCTCAGGATAACACCGTGACTAACCAATGTTATTATTATTTCTCGTCCTCAGGAGAAAGGATAGGGCAAGCAGCCGCCAGGTGTTACCACTAAAGGTGGCCAAAGAGCACCAGTTAATTTAGAGAGAGAGAGAGAGAGTGTATACAGAATATACGACTTTGGACCTCAGTGGCGTGCATTGTGAATAGCAGGGTATTTTCCCAAAGACCAATATAAAATACAAGTCACGCAATGTGAGTGTCTGTAGGTTCCATCCTGTTGAGTTGAACAGTTGAGCAGTCCCCACAGGCAGAGACAAACCTTGGCCCAAACCTGGTCCATTTTGACCAGGGCCCATATGGTGCTGTAGTGCATTACTAGGGAATAGGGTGCTATTTGGAACACAGACAGACTCCGAACAGCAGGGAAGGATAGAGAGAGAGTTTCTCCAGGGGGGCAGACAGGGGAGCTCACAGCCAGAGCTAGCCCACTGAGGTGAGGAGGAATCTGAGGGAGTCTGCCATAGGGGAACACTCTTAAGTGGCTAAAGACAATATCCCACAATAACACAACATCCAGAGGGGATGCATTACTCCTCCACATGTCTGGGGACTTGCTGTGATGTGAAGGATATCTTTATGAATGTCATTCTATTTCTGTGAGCTCTTAAGCTTCTGCTTGCTGCTGTTATGACTTACTTGACTTGGACTTAGTCATTTCAGCTCCTAGCGGAGCAAAGGGCCTCAATGGTGCATCTCCAGCGAACTTACTGTGATATGTTATGATAGTTACAAGTAAATCCAGGAAGACCATACTGACTGGCTATGTACTGTAGCTATGTTGTATGCTGCGACATGCCTAAGTCATTACCTGTAGAAAAAGCCAGCTTCGCCAATGGCTTAATCAGCATTATTCTGCGAGTTGAGTGGACTTCAACAGGACAAGAATTTGAGCTAATGTGTTATTCTATTTACTCAACAAACTCTGCAAAAAGTGAGCTGAATTTGAACAAGCTTGTTAAGTAAAATTACTAATTCATGTTTGCTCAAAACCACGTTCATCATTATCATATTTCCCAGAATGCTCTATTGCAGGTTGATTTTCTGAATTGCTTGTTTCAATACCTGTGTTTTTGCATGTGCATTGATTGGTTGATTAATCTTATGCTACACAAATATAAATAACATACCTTTTTTAAACTAATCCAATCTGTTGGTGAGAGGGTTGTTTCAGTTTAGATGATTTAGCTAGTCTCAACAAACAATCTTCCGTACTCCGGCAGTCATTCTCAATGCATGTTGTGGGTGATAAAAATGTATAATTGTTGGATATCCTCACTCTGGCTGGATTCCAATAGGAATTACACATCACTTTGCAAGCCAGCATAATGTGACTTGCAGGCTTCATGTGGCCTGTAAATCAGGAGTTTCCGACGACTGTGTTAGGGAGTAACTAAGCCCTCAAAGAAAGGCCTTATGATGTATGTAATGTATAAAGATCCTAATTATAAAGATAACATATTCAATTAGACATTCACTTGGTGAAGGCTACAGGACTGAAATCCATTGAATACAACAAGCATGTCTCTGTCACTACAAAATACAGTCATAGGTGGTAACTACAATTCACTCGAAAGGCAAGGCACACTGGGAAATATGTAAATCTCAAGTTGAATTGTATGTTCCCTCTGTGACACCTTGCCCAAACCGGCTGCGCGCGTGCGCTATCGTGCATACATTTATTTTGCCCCCCCACACCAAACGCGATCACGACACGCAGGTTAAAATATCAAAACAAACTCTGAACCAATGACATTAATTTAGGGACAGGTCGAAAAGCATTAAACATGTATGGTATTTTAGCTAGTTAGCTTGCACTTGCTAGCTAACGTTAATTTGTCCTGTTTAGCTAGCTTGCTGTTGCTAGCTAATTTGTCCTGTTTAGCTAGCTTGCTGTTGCTAGCTAATTTGTCCTGGGTTATAAACATTGAGTTGTTATTTTACCTGAAATGGACAAGGATCTCTACTCCGACAATTAATCCACATATAAAACGGCCATCCGAATCGTTTCTAGTCATCTCTCCTCCTTCCAGGCTTTTTCATCGTTTAAATTATATGGTGATTGCATCTAAACTTTCATTGTATTACCACGACTACCGGCAAAACAGTTCGTCTTTCTATCACCCACGTGGGTATAACCAATGAGGAGATGGCACGTGGGTACCTGCTTCTATAAACCAATGAGGAGATGGCACGTGGAGACCTGCTTCTATAAACCAATAAGGAGATGGGAGAGGCAGGACTTGCAGCGCGATCTGCGTCAGAAATAGGAACGACATCTATTTTAGCCCTTGGTGTCGCAGACGCTCGTTGGCGTGCGCAGGCAGTGTGGGTGCAATAATTGAATAACATGGGTTTCTAAATTTATTTTGCGACGCTCGCGCACGCGACGTGTCCGGTCTGGTCAGCATGTCAACCTAAAATTCAAAGTTGAGTGAACATACAATTAAACTTGAGAATGTATGTTGGTTCAGCTTTATGCCGAAATGTTGAGCAAACTCACAATCCTATTGCAGCTGGTTGCCTTACAATTGTACGTTGAACATTTATTTTTCCTTTTTTACAGTGGCAAATCAGGTGTTATTTGTTGAAATGCTATGCATCTATGTGTGTGATAATACTCCTAATTCATACCAGAGAGGATATACCCTATCATCTGCTACCTGAACATCCTGGCTACGTCCCAAATGGCACCCTGTTCCCTACATAGTGGGACCTGGTCAAAAGTATTGCAATGGAATAGGGTGCCATTTGACATGCAGTTCTGTTCCTGAGGGCCCATTAAGTATATAACAATACCCTTCAAATACTTCTTTATCACCTGGCACTGACTGTGAAATGTTAGCTTGTCAGACAACTCTGTTTCTCTCCACTCTTGAATTTGACTTTGGGAGCACTTTCACCTTGATTGACGGATGAGCGAGTGATAAGGCTTCATCAAAAAGTGCAGTCTGACAGTTCGATTTGACAGCCCTCTTGAAACTAAATATAGTCCTTGTTCTAGGCAATGCATCATCTTGACAAGAGAGTGAAGCGAGAGAGAAAAAAACCTAGTGTTGAGGACGTTGATAGTATATCACTCTAACTGGTTCATTCTTTCTACAGGGTCAAATCCATACATATTATCTATTCTACAAAATAATGTGTAAATGTAATAGTACTGTTTAACCGGGTTGAAGACCAGATAAATATGAAGTAAATTCAGCCCTTTAAAAGCCATTCAAGCCTTATTTGTCAATTATTCATCTGTAATCTGAAATGTGTTTTGCCATTAGCAACGCGCCCTGTGTGCAGTTTTGATCGGTCGCTAAGTATTCTCTTACTTCTGCTGTCTACACTTGGAGAGTGTTCATTTAAATCATTGTGATACGCCTACATCCCCATTCCCCCATTTAGCAAATAAAATGCATAAATGATGCATGGCATACCATTTACATAATTCATAATTAAATCACAACTCGATGGGGTGGAATTTATTAATTGTGAAAATGCATGTGCCGCCATCATAATACACAAATTAATATCTTTGGTTTTCATTGGCACATGGTTTTCATGGGCTGTAGTCGGAGCTGCTCCTTGAGTAGGAGAAATGCTATAATGATCTGTGCATTGAGGTGGGGCAGAGAAGCTTGCATCACAGTGATGGCCGCAATATGCATTTGCCTTAAGAACTTAATTGTGAATTGGACTTGTCACATGCTAGGGGTCATCAGCTTGAACACTGTATAAGATTAGGGCTAATGCATTTCTCTGGCTAGGCTACAGCGCAGAGCTAGAGCCAGAGGGCTGCTCTGATGATGGGGACGAAGACCTTTCCCATAGTCCACTGAACACATGAAGAATCTACTTCCTGTACGAAACATGTATGGTCTTTGATTAACAAGGATACACAGTGGCAGCAAAAAATTGTTTCTAAAATGTAATTTTCAGAGGAATTCACAACATTAGATCTTATGATTATTCCGAATTTTGCATTGGCTTGGATTTCCGAAACTGGTCGACTTCTAATGTAGAAATTTCATTGCCCAAAGGTTTATGAATGGTGAAGAATCTCAGATTGCATACCTTATGGTACCCTATTCCCTTTATAGTGCACATTTCTAGCCAAAAGTAGTGTACTATATAGGAAATAGGGTGCATCTTTAGGAAAACAGGAATTACTGCTTTAACAATCTCAATCACCTTTATTTGTCTTTGCTCATTTATATCCCTCTCTGGTTCCTATTTCATATATAGTGTACACTACTTTTGATCAAAGCGCTGGGCTCTGGTCAAAAGTAGTGCACTGAATAGGGAGCCATTTGGGATGCAGGCCAAGCCTTTCACCATTAGACAAACAAAGGAGTCCTCTCCACTAATGGCCCCTCAGGGTTCATGAGAAAGCTGTGACTATCTATTGATCCGGTGTCACCCAATTTCTCTGTGAATTACGACTCCCCTAATTCCCATTACATTGTGGTCTCATCAGTGGGAACAATAAGCCTTGTGTCACTGAGGGTGAAAATATGAGGAGGGAGAAGACGGTGTGTGAGGAGAGTCTAGTGGTTGGGTTGGTGGGGAGGATGTGGTTCCCCCTGCCTAGTCCTCCTGGTGACCTCTAGGATCATGTGTAGTGATGTGTGTGCCTGCATGTGTGTGTGTGTCTAGCAAAGAAATGCTAAAACTCAATCTGGTGAGTTTGCAGATTAATCAAAAAATTGGATTTTTATAAAGAGGGGTAGTTCCAAAAATAGAGGGCTAGCTCCGTACGCCCATAAACCTGTCACCGAGATATGTCTCTCGCAATGATTATACTTAATCCCCCTCTCCCCCCCAGTCCCCCTCCAGCCCCCACTAGCTCCCTGAGCCGCCAGCTAGCCACTATCTCTTCCTTTCAATTATATGTTTCTCTGCTCTTTTAGACAAAGAGTAATAAAGCTATAAATCGTATATCCTGCTGCAGATATAGACTTTTTGTCTCTGAGCTGCTGTTGAAACTGCCATAAACCACCCACAAAGTCAAAGATAAGGATTTACAGTTATTTAACATCCCCCTTGTCCCCTAAATCACAGCGATAAGAGAATTAAGTGATGACTATGGGTTCTTTGTCCTCTGGCTATTGATTTTTCTAACAGAGGCCCACAGGCAGCAATGTTTTTATTGAGCACCCTATTTGCTTTCAGTTTACCCGAAGTGAAATTGGTACATTGCTTGCTCTTTGATTCCGAGTAGACACAAAATGGTATGTGCACAAATACGCAATGCCTTAAACAAATAAACCCCCCCCCCAAAAAAAAATCTAAAACATTCTGAGTATGCAAATTTCAAGTCAAGGCGTTAGTATCAGCTATTGTTTCCAAGTCACCACTCATCATTACCACAATCCTGCAACAACCCATCAGTGGCATTCCTTACATTTCTGCCTCTGTGAAGTAACCCATGTTAAGGCAAGGTCAGATCAAAAAGATTGTTTTTCTAAACAACAGGGGTCATCAACAATAAAAAGCCAGATTGAAGAACGTAGGGAATCCGCCTGCCCTGTCTTTGGTGGTTTAAAGAAGGTAAACTATGCTGTGTCTAGCGGACAAAACTGGTCAAATCAAATTTTATTGGTCACATACACATGGTTAGCAGATGTTAATGCGAGTGCAACAAAATGCTTGTGCTTCTAGTTCTGACAGTGCAGTAAAATCTAACAAGTAATCTAACAATTCCACAACAACTACCTTATACACACAAGTGTAAAGGGATGAATAAGAAAATGTACATATAAATATATGGATGAGCGATAGCCGTGCGGCATAGGCAAGATGCAATAGATGGTATAGAGTACAGTACATACATATGAGATGAGTAATGTAGGGTATGTAAACATTATATAAAGTGGCATTGTTTAAAGTGACTAGTGACACATTTATTACATCCAATTATGAATTATTAAAGTGGCTAGAGATTTGAGTCTGTATGTTGGCAGCAGCCACTCAATGTTAGTGATGGCTGTTTAACAGTCTGATGTCCTTGAGATAGAAGCTGTTTTTCAGTCTCTCGGTCCCAGCTTTGATGCACCTGTACTGACCTCGCCTTCTGGATGATATCAAGGTGAACAGGCAGTGGCTCGGGTGGTTGTTGTCCTTGATGATCTTTTAAGCCTTCCTGTGACATCGGGTGCTGTAGGTGTCCTGAAGGGCAAGTAGTTTGCCCCCGGTGATGCATTGTGCAGACCACACTACCCTCTAGAGAGCCTTACGGTTGTGGGCGGAGCAGTTGCCGTACCAGGTTGTGATACAGGATGCTCTCGATTGTGCATCTGTAAAAGTTTTTGAGTGTTTTCGGTGACAAGCCAAATTTCTTCAGCCTCCTGAGGTTCTTCACCACGCTGTCTGTGTGGGTGGACCATTTCAGTTTGTCCGTGATGTGTACGCCAAGGAACTTAACTTTCCACCTTCTCCACTACTGTCCCGTTGATGCCTATAGGGGGGTGCTACCTCCGCTGTTTCCTGAAGTCCAGGATCATCTCTTTTGTTTTGTTGACGTTGAATGTGAGGTTATTTTCCTGACACCACACTCCGAGGGCCCTCACCTCCTCCCTGTAGGCCGTCTCGTCGTTGTTTGTAATCAAGCCTACCACTGTAGTGTCGTCTGCAAACTTGATGATTGAGTTGGAGGTGTGCATGGCCACGCAGTCATGGTTGAACAGGGAGTACAGGAGAGGGCTGAGAATGCACCGTTGTGGGGCCCAAGTGATGAGGATCAGCGGGGTGGAGATGTTGTTTCCTTCCCTCACCATTTGGGGGCGGCCCATCAGAAAGTCCAGGACCCAGTTGCAAAGGGCGGGGTTGAGACCCATGGTCTCAAGCTTAATGATGAGTTTGGAGGGTACTATGGTGTTAAATGCTGAGCTGTAGTTGATGAACAGCATTCTTACATAGGCATTCCTCTTGTCCAGATGGGTTACGGCAGTGTGACTGCGATTGCGTCATCTGTGGACCTATTGGGGTGGTAAGCAAATTGGAGTGGGTCTAGGGTATCAGGTAGGGTGGAGGTGATATGATCCTTGACTAGTCTCTCAAAGCACTTCATGATGTCAGAAGTGAGTGCTACGGGGCGATAGTTGTTTAGCTCAGTTACCTTAGCTTTCTTGGGAACAGGAACAATGGTGGCCATCTTGAAGCATGTGGGCACAGCAGACTGGGATAGGGATTGATTGAATATGTCCGTAAACACACCAGCCAGCTGGTCTGCGCATGCTCTGAGGACGCGGCTAGGGATGCCGTCTGGGCCGGCAGCCTTGCGAGGGTTAACACATTTAAATGTTTTACTCACGTTGGCCATGGTGAAGGAGAGCCCACAGATTTTGGTAGCGGGCCGTGTCAATGGCACTGTATTGTCCTCAAAGCGAGCAAAGAAGTTGTTTAATTTGTCTGAGAGCAAGACGTCGGTGTCAGCGACAGGGCTGGTTTTCTTTTTGTAATCCGTGATTGACTGTAGACCCTGCCACATACGTCTCGGGTTTTATCCGTTGAATTGCAACTCTACTTTGTCTCTATACTGATGCTTAGCTTGTTTGATTGCCCCGCGGAGGGAATAGCTACACTGTTTGTATTCAGCCATGTTTATGGTCGCCTTGTCATGATTAAAAGCAGTGGTTCGCGCTTTCAGTTTTGCGCAAATGCTGCCATCAATCCACGGTTTCTGGTTAGGGAAGGTTTTAATAGTCACTGTGGGTACAACATCACCGGTGCACTTGCTAATAAACTAGCTCACCGAGTCAGCGTATACATCAATGTTGTTGTCTGAGGCTATCCGGAACATATCCCAGTACACGTGATCTAAGCAATCTTTAAGCGTGGAATCCGATTGGTCAGACCAGCATTGAACAGACCTGAGCATGGGCGTTTCCTGTTTTAGTTTCTGTCTATAGGCCCGGGAGCAACAAAATGGAGTCATGGTCAGATTTGCGGAAATGTGGGCGGGGGAGGGCTTAGTATGCGTATCGGAAGTTAGAGTAGCAATGATCCAGAATGCTGCCTGCTCGAATCGCGCAATCGATATGCTGATAAAATTTAGGGTGCCTTGTTTTCAGATTAGTTTTGTTAAAATCCCCAGCTACAATAAATGCAGCCTCAGGATATATGGTTTCCAGTTTACATAGAGTCCAGTGAAGTTCTTTCAGGGCCGTTGAGGTGTCTGCTTGGGGTGGATATACACGGCTGTGATTATAATAATCAAAGAGAATTCTCTTGGTAGATAATGCGGTCGGCATTTGATTGTAAGGAATTCTAGGTCAGGTGAACAAAAGGACTTGAGTTGCTATATGTTGCCATGATTACACCACAAATCGTTAATCATAAGGCATACACCCCCGCCCTTCTTCTTACCAGAGAGATGTTTGTTTCTGTCGCCGCGATGCGTGAAGAAACCGGGTGGCAGTAGCGACTCTGATAGCATATCCCGAGTGAGCCATGTTTCCGTGAAACAGAGAATGTTACAATCTCTGATGTCTTTCTGGAAGGCAACCCTTGCTCTAATTTTGTCTACCTTGTTGTCAAGAGACTTTACATTGGCGAGTAGTATACTCGGGAGCGGTGAGCGATGTGCACATCTATGGAGCCTGACCAGGAGGCCGCTCCGTATGCCCCTTCTGCGGCGCCGTTGTTTTGGGTTGGCTACTGGGATTAAAACCATTGTCCTGGGTGGTGGTTCAAACAGAGGATCCGCTTTGAGAAAGTCGTATTCCTGGTTGTAATGTTGGTAATTTGACGTTGCTCTTATATCCAATAGTTCTTCCCGGCTGTATGTAATAAGAATTAAGATTTCCTGGAGTAACAATGTAAGAAATAATACATAAAAAAAAAAAAAATACTGCATTGTTTCCTAAGAACTCGAAGCGAGGCGACCATCTGGTGACGTCATTACAACTAGAAATTGACGTCTGGTGATGTAATTGTAAACAGTTATACCCAGTTACAGACTTATTCTAAAATAGATTTTAAAAAAGTATAATCTCTCATCAAGTCTAAAAACCTGTTTTCGTTTTGTCCTTATGGGGTATTGTGTGTAGCTTGATGAGTAAAACAATACATTTTATCAATTTTAAAATTAGGCTGTAACGTAACAAAATGTGGAAAAAGACAAGGGGTCCGAATACTTTCCGAATGCACTGTAGATATGGCTATATTGGATTCATCATATTCCTAAAGGAAACAGTCTGTCCTGTGGATTTAACCTCCCATGATAAAAGCAAAACATTAATGAAACATATCTCTCTAAAATAGTCAGTGATATTTATATTGAATGTACCAACTAATAGGCGTATGGCTCTATTCAATCTGTATCATCGAAACGTTAGAAATTAAAAGGTAATTTTCGATTGAGCTGTCATACTCAGCATTTACTGTGATGCAGTCTCCGCCAATTGAGGGAACATTTCCTTTAAATTTCAATCATTCTGTAACGCTGAACTTCCGAGATACAGATTGAATAGAGCCCCTAATCGGCTTGTTAAAGCACTCATCGTTTTGTTGCCTATACCCTCAGGAATATTCCTTTCTACACATAGCATGTCCCAGTTTAGACAAAGATGTGTATGGCTTAGCGTAAGTTAGTCACTCACTTCAGCGTGAAATCACTAGTGTTGACGCCTGAGAGAGAACAAAGCAGAAGCCCCGCATCACATTTAATGACTCAGTGACATTTGCTTGAAGATCAGTGTGGGTGTCTGTGCTTGCACATGCGTATGTGTGACACAGTGGCATTTTGCTTGAAGATCACGACACCGCAGCTATATGATAAATATCAACCACAACATTGTCCTGTTAATAAGACATGCCACTGCCAACCAACCCATCGTCTCGTTGTTGACTGACAAAGCATACGGCCCCCCAAAGTAATAACTCACATTGATTGAAATATTGCTGCCTGAAAGATGTTCATTTTGTCCCTTCGAGAAGAAAAGACTTGTCAGTATATACTAGCTAGATTGTTGTGATAACAGCTCTTGTAAATTTGATGCTGTGTACAAAAATATACATCCAGGAACTTCTGTCAGAAACCGTATCAACTCATCATTAATACTCACATGATTACAATGAGTAAACTAGCGACACAGATTACGTTGACAACGGGCGTTAAGAAAAATGTGTGTGGTCGGTGCACTGACTGCACACTACTTTGAAAAATGGCTTCGATAAAGGTGTGAATTTCAATTATTATTATTAAATGCCGTTCATGAAATACCAAAGGTAAAAATAATTATGCGTAGCCTACTACCGTATCGACATGGTCCTCCTTCATAGCACAACACTGCATCTCTTATAAGAAGAGGTTATGGCGGGCCGGGCTGGTAGTTTAGGGGATTTGCCAGTTTAGGAGCTTAACTGGTGCTCCCACTCCTGTCACACAACAACCAAACAGGAAGAGGCCGCATACCACTCACTTCTTGCTCTATGTTTAACTCTGATGGGCTATGTCCCAAGTGCTGCACTATATAGGGAATAGAGTTCCATTTGGGATCTATACTTGGGATTTATTTGGGGTATCCATCTTGCAGACAGACATGGTATAATGTACCTAGAGTGGCTTAAGCAGGTGGCATGTTGTTGTTATTAATAGCTATCACTGTATAGGGGAAAGTGGGGTAAATTCAGCATCACTCCGTCATTGGAAATATAGTATCCTTTCAAACAAAGATATATCTACATATATTTCAGGATGTGGTGTATCTCTGGACATAATCACAATTAATGTGAACAACCGTTTTGAAAACGGGTTGTCCAAAAAAAGTGGTCTCTTGGCACAACTTATTGCCTACGAATGTCTGTACTGAATTATATATTACCAATAACTTTTTTAAACCACGTCTATTGTTATTTCCCAAACACAATTCAACATAATCACAATCGCTTTTTGTCTTTTTATAATTTTAAGCATATTTTAACACGGCCTTAACACCTAACAAACACTTTGTACTTTTTTAAAACACATTTAACATAGGCCAGGCCCTGTTGTTACCTCATATCCAAGCGATAATGGCTTGCATTATGCCTGGGAAGAAAACACTTCAATTTGCTCAACTTGCCATTGGCTCAACTTACCCCAAGGCAAACCTTTTGACTATATTTGCCCACACAGCTACAAGGATGTACTTTCATGCTAGGTTTAGGACCTCATATTGAAATTTATAGAGACCCCAACTGATGTATAGAACAATCTTAAAATTATCTACTTTGGTTTAAATACAAGCATTATGAAACCTCTAACACAATACATTTATTTTAATTTGGCTCAATTTAACCCACTCTCCCCTACAGCTCTCCGTGCTCTCACTTTATCTCCTGAATGACTCTGTTACTCTATTTTACAAATGTGGACAGTTTGCATACTTCATTCCATGTAGTTCTTAACTTCTTCATCTCACGTGGTGGTAGCAATGTGAATTTCACAGTGATCCTGGCTAGATTACAGTGTATCATTAGGTCAGCTCTCTGAACCAGCTCTCATCAATGTGTGGTCTCAACAGAAGAACCCAATGTCCAGGTTCAAATAGAGACAGGAAAGAATAGATTATTTTCAGATGTAGAATAACAAAGCAGATTATATTATTGCGAAATTCTCAGGAGCGTCTTTTCAAAGCTTTGCATTTGTCATTAATCAAGAATGTTGCCGTGGTGTTCCATGCAGGATGTGGTTAAACAGTTTCTTTAATAATTTCTCTGGGAGATATTAAAGTGTATTTATGACCATTGTGGATACGTATAAAAGAGGACTGGCAGACATGAAAATCAAGTCCTCTCAAGGGTGTCATCTATCTCATGGTTCCCTATGCTAAATCATAGATGAAAAGAACAATATTCAAGATTGAATGAGATGGTAAAACAATGCCTAAGCCATGGCCTAAGCATTGCATGAGGCATGAGTTGCACAACATGCTAAAAACAAGTTATTGTGGGCCATATTTTATCTGTGTACACTGTTTTTGCTTACAGAATGGAATCCATCGGACTTTGTTCTGTACGTCAATGAGAAATAGCAGGTTTTAATGTAACTGCATGTGGCAATGTGTCTTTCCTAATGCTTGGATTTAAAGGCCTACAAAAGATGCCGTCTCCCCTGTTAGCTTATGTGAAGTCGATTTCCATTACTAATATATAAATCACAAGAGAAGTCATTACTAAGCTGGACTATTTCATTATGAATCACAGTAGAAGTCATTACTAAGCTGGACTCTTTCATTAAAATGAGCTGTATCTTCTGCCTCTGGGAGCCGTATAGGAAGAATATACATCCTACAGAGAGAAACACATTAAAGGCAGCAACGCACCCGGGTGAAGTATTACTTAATTTATCCCACTAATGTATAACATTTATAACTCTGTGGTGAAAATAGGGGACAACACATTCTTAGAGTCTACATCATTAAGCTTTTAATAATTTAAATCTAGTTGGTGTGATAATAAATATACTGATGAAAGTTAAGTGGGCGTAGTAGCTGATAAATGCGATTGGAGAACCTTGCACTTATCTAAAAGAGTAACACGAACAGTGCTGGAAATTCATTAATACAAATGTAATGGTTATACCCTACTGTACTTTTACATAGAAGCAAAAATACCTTTTCATTATGTGTTCGGCAGGGGCACTTTAAAAAAACACTTTTAATTGGATGGTAGATAACGGATTAGTGCTTTACTCCAGATTGCTCTCCCTTAGAATACATTTCTCTCACACACCAACTCAGACACAGTATTGACTTTCCAAATGAAAAGACATTAATGTAGATAATGGCCATTTTGAATTCTCATTAGTCATTGGGTTTCATTGGCAATCTGGAGGCATGGGCGATATATTAACAGTGGTGTTCACGGCTAGTCATTAAAGGAGAAATAAAAGTTTAAATAAATCCAATCCTGAAGCAGGAATGCCTGCTATTAATCTTGTTGGGTGACCATTGGATTGCCTGCTTAACGGTTTTATTTAGTCATTTGTGTCCACTCCCTGATAATGCATTTATTCTGAATAATGCCCTGCTGCCAAAACGCTGAGTCCAAGAGATAATACAGTCAACACTGCAAATGGGAAGTTCTACACAATATCTCAGTTGCCTTTCCTACTATGGATCACATCCAACCATGCATTAAATATATATAAGAACAACTTTGTAGGACAATTAATTATGTACATTTTGAACTGTATATTATATTGTTATTATTTAAATCAATGTGCATTGGTACAGTTTATATTGTATTAAAACAGTAGTTTCCTACAAGAATTTGTGGTTAATTTGACAACACCACAAACACTACACGTGACGTCATCACCCTAAAATAGCCAAGATGCTGTGGTAGTGGCGCATAACATCATGAGCATGTGAGACATGAAACGATAAGCGGTGACTATGTTTTCCATTGTAATACACGCACAGCTGACATCACAAATCATATGCAGAGGCTGTAGAGCCTCAGCTCTCTATCCTACTATCTGCTTTGTTTGCGTCCCAGTCCCAAATAGTGTAACGGATGTGAAATGGCTAGCTAGTTAGCGGGTACGCGCTAGTAGCATTTCAATCAGTTACGTCACTTGCTCTGAAACCAATATGTAGTGTTGCCCCTTGCTCTGCAAGGGCCGTGGCCTTTGTGGAGCGATGGGTAACGATGCTTCGTGGGCGACCGTTGTTGATGTGTGCAGAGGGTCCCTGGTTCGCGCCCGTGTCGGGGCGAGGGGACGGTTTAAAGTTATACTGTAACATTGATGCTGTTGACCCGGATCACTGGTTGCTGCGGAAAAGGAGGAGGTTGAAAGGGGGTGAGTGTAACGGATGTGAAATGGCTAGCTAGTTAGCGGGTACGCGCTAGTAGCATTTCAATCAGTTACGTCACTTGCTCTGAAACCAATATGTAGTGTTGCCCCTTGCTCTGCAAGGGCCGCGGCTTTTGTGGAGCGATGGGTAACGACGCTTCGTGGGTGACTGTTGTTGATGTGTGCAGAGGGTCCCTGGTTCGCGCCCGTGTCGGGGCGAGGGGACGACGTAAAGTTATACTGTTACAATGGCACCCTATTCCCTGTATAGTGCACTACTTTTGACCAGAGTGGGGTTTTGGGGCCTATGGGGCGCTGATCAAAAGTAGTGCACTAAATAGGGACTAGGGTGCCCAGGGACATATCCCTTCTCTCCAGTCCTCCTGAAGTGGCTCTGCATCTGCACCTCTGGGATGTTGACAAGGGTCCTGAGAACCAGGAAGGAATGTCAGAGCGGCAGGGCCTTGTGGATTAGCTTCCCCTGTCTAGTCACTCTGAAAGGGCTCCTGACTGAGTCCCGAGCTCACTGATAGTGACAGGGAAGGTCAAAATGCATTTGTTTGCAGCCATGAAAGTTCTGGCAGGTTTTTAAGGCGGTTCTGTCAGCAGCATCCTTGCACTCCTGACTTAAAGCTGCAATATGTAACGTTTTGGGGCGACCAGACCAAATTCACATAGAAATGTGTGTCATAGATCTGCCATTCTCATTGAAAGGAAGTCTAAGAAGCACTAGATTTGTTCTATGTGCACTATTTCTATGCTCCCCGTTCTTAAGTTTTGTTTTTGCTTCTTTTACTTTCGGTTTTGTACACCAGCTTCAAACAGCTGAAGAAGAAAAAAATTGGTAATGGAAAATATATTTCAGAGCGGTTTAGATGGTACAATGATTCTCTACACTTCCTTGTTTTGTCACATGCACTGATATTAGAACTACCAGAAAATGGCGGGATCTTAAGCAAAGCAAATGTGTAACATATTGTACATTTTCGATTCGTAACATATCATATGAATACGTTTATTTTATTTTTATACTGGCTGAAATTATACTAATGTTCCAGAGCATCACTTTAAGAGTGACTGCTGAGACTCATTGATGACAAATGATGTTGACACTCAGAGCTCAGCTCACTGATTAAGTGTGTGATAGGGTTTAATGGAGGACTTGAACTGAAGCCAAAACATACAGAGAGGAATATCCCTGTTTGACACAGTACTCTACTAGAAAACACACATATAGGAATAGGGATATCCCCATTCGAATTGACACAAAGTCTTTACTGACATAGGACTGTGTTGTTTATCTTCCAGTTTTCCCTAAAACGGGAAGCCTGGTGAGGTTCCATGGCAGAAATCAGTTAAAGAGGGATCGGTGTAAATCAGTGATGACTCGCAACACGTCAAACCAATCAAATGCTTAGAGCACCAAAGATACTCAAAAGATTAGTGCTATAGGAGCAACCAACAAGCACTGTTCAAGTTGAAGTTTTATAAGTCGTATGTATGGGATACGTATGGTATACACCATCCAACGAAATGCTTACTTGCAGGTTCCTTCTCGATAATGCAACAGCAAAAAGAAATAATACAAGATAAGAATACGAACATAAAGTAAATGGCTCAGTAGAATAGAATAAACATTTTAGCATAAATATAATACAGGAAGGCACAATTAATGGTCCAATATTTACACTTGTTTTGAGAAGCGGTGATTGATGGGCAAGTGTTTAAATTATGCAGTATTTAGCAATCATAATAAGAGTCTGGTTGCAGCAGTTGTGATGTGTGTGTGTAGCATGAATGAATGTATGTATGTGTGTGTTTAGAACGTTAGCAGCATGCTGGTTTTCATTGCAATTTTCTGTTATGTCGTCTCCTTATTTCAAATCAAATCAAATTTTGATGTGTTACATGCGCCAAATACAACAGGTGTAGACCTTACAGTGAAATGCTTACTTACAAGCCCTTAACCAACAACGCAGTTTCAAGAAAATACCACAAAAAAAGCAAGAGATAAGAATAACAAATGATTGAAGAGGAGCAGTAAATAACAATAGCGGGGCTATATACAGGGGGTACCGGTGTCGAGGTAATTGAGGTAATATGTACATGTAGGTAGAGTTATTAAAGTGACTATGCATAGATAATAAAGGAGAGTAGCAGCAGCGTTCCGGGAGGGGGGGTAACCATTTGATTAGCTGTTCAGGAGTCTTATGGCTTGGGGGTAGAAGCTTTTTAGGAGCCTCTTGGACCTAGACTTGGCGCTCCGGTACTGCTTGCCGTGCGGTAGCAGAGAGAACAGTCTATGACTAGGGTGGCTGGAGTCTCTGACAATTTTTAGGGACTTCCTCCGCCTGATATAGAGGTCCTGGATGGCAGGAAGCTTGGCCCCGGGCCGTACTTACTACCCTCTGTAGTGCCTTGCAGTCGGAGGCCGAGCAGTTGCCATACCAGGCAGTGATGCAACCCGTCAGGATGCTCTCGATGGTGCAGCTGTAAAACCTTTTGAGGATCTGAGGACCCATGACAAATCTTAGGCTGTCTCATTGTTGACGGTGATCAGGCCGACCACTGTTGTGTCATCAGCAAACTTAATGATGGTGTTGGAGTCGTGCCTGGCCGTGCAGTCATGAGTGAAGAGGGAGTACAGGAGGGGGCTGAGCACGCACCCCTGAGTGTTGTTACCTACCCTTACCACCTGGGGGCGGACCGTCAGGAAGTCCAGGATCCAGTTGCAGAAGGAGGTGTTTAGTCCCAGGGTCCTAAGCTTAGTGAGGAGCTTTCAGGGTACTATGGTGTTGAATGCTGAGCTGTAGTCAACGAATAGCATTCTCACATAGTAGGTGTTCCTTTTATCCAGGTGTGAAAGGGCAGCGTGGAGTGCAATAGAGATTGCATCATCTATTTTCATACTGTACCTATATTACAAGGGTTGGATTTGCACTAAAATATTTTATATGTCAGCACTTAAAAGGCATGTACAAAATCTGGTATATGGTTTGCGTCATATACATTTTCTACTGGTATCATTTTAAATTGAGAACCTATAGCTCAGCATGTAAACAATGTGTGAGTTTAGCTATTCTCTGCTTCAGATGCCCATAAGGCCAGTAATTACTTTGACATTTTAGTCCTTTAGCAGACACTCTTATCCAGAGTGACTTACAGTTAGTGCATTCATCTTAAAATAGCTAGATGGGACAACCACATATCACAGACATAGTAAGTACATTTTTCCTCAATAAAGTAGCTATCAGTAAAGTCAGTGCTAGTATGACGGAGCCGAGTGACTTGGTGTATAGAGAGAAGAGGAGAGGGCCTAAAACTGAGCCCTGGGGGACACCAGTAGTGAGAGTTCGTGGTGCAGAGACAGATCCTCTCCACATCACCTGGTAGGAGCAGCCTGCCAGGTAAGATGCAATCCAGGAGTGTACAGAGCCTGAGACACCCAGCCCTGAGAGGGTGGAGAGGATTATCGGATGGTTCACGGTGTCAAAGGCAGAGGATAGATCTAGGAGGATGAGAACAGAGGAGAGCGAGTCAGCTTTGGCAGTGCGGAGTGCTTCTGTGACACAGAGAAGAGCAGTCTCGGATGAGTGACCTGTCTTGAAACCTGACTGACTAGGGAACGAAGATCGTTCTGAGAGAGATAACGAGAGAGTTGATCAGTGTTTTCGAAAGAAAATAAAAAAGGGATACTGGTCTATAGTTTTTGATGTCAGATGAGTTAAGTGAGCAACTAAGTGAGCAACTAAGTGAGCAACTAAGTGAGCAACTCAGTGAGCAACTCAGTGAGCAACTCAGTGAGCAACTCAGTGAGCAACTCAGGCCATTTTGAAGTCAGAGGATTTTCAGCCAGTGGTCAGGGATGAGGTAATGAGGGAAGTGAAGAATGGGAGAAGGTCTACAGAGATGGTGTGGAGAATGGAGGTGGGGATGGGGTCGAGCTGGCAGGTTGTCAGGTGGCCAGACCTTATGTAATGCCATCATACTAAGGCCTCAAATCATGCTAGGCCTCAAATCAAATCAAATTTTATTGGTCACATACACATGGCTAGCAAATGATAATGCTTGTGCTTCTAGTTCCGACAGTGCAGTAATATCTAACAAGTAATCTAACAATTCCACAACAACTAGCTAATACACACAAATCTAAAGGGATGGAATAAGAATATGTACATATAAATATATGGAGGAGCGATGGCCGAGCGGCATAGGCAAGATGCAATAGATGGTATAAAATACAGTATATACATTTAAAGTGACTAGTAAACCATTAATTAAAGTGGCCAATGATTTGAGTCTGTATGTAGGCAGCAGCCTCTCTGAGTTAGTGATTGCTATTTAACAGTCTGATGGCCTTGAGATAGAAGCTGTTTTTCAGCCTCTCGGTCCCAGCTTTGATGCACCTGTACTGACCTCACCTTCTGGATGGTAGCGGGGTGAACAGGCAGTGGCTCGGGTGGTTGTTGTCCTTGATGATCTTTTTGGCCTTCCTGTGACATCGGGTGCTGTAGGTGTCCTGGAGGGCAGGTAGTTTGCCCCTGGTGATGCATTGTGCAGACCACACCACCCTCTGGAGATCCTTGCGGTTGAGGGCAGTGCAGTTGCCGTACCAGGTGGTGATACCAGGTGATGCTCTCAATTGTGCATCTGTAAAAGTTTGTTAGGGTTTTAGGTGACAAGACAAATTTCCTCAGCGCTGTTGCGCCTTCACCACGCTGTCTGTGTGGGTGGACCATTTCAGTTTATCTGCGATGTGTACGCTGAGGAACTTAAAACTTTCCACCTTCTCCACTACTGTCCCGTCGATGTGGATAGGGGGGTGCTCCCTCTGCTGTTGCCGGAAGTCCACTATCTTCTCCTTTGTTTTGTTGACATTGCGTGAGAGGTTGTTTTCCTGACACCACACTCCGAGTGCCCTCACCTCCTGGCTCGTTGTTGGTTGTAATCAAGCCCACTACTGTTATGTTGTCTGCAAACTTGATGATTGAGTTGGAGGCGTGCATGGCCACGCAGTCATGGGTGAACAGGGAGTACAGGAGGGGGCTGAGCACGCACCCTTGTGGGGCAGCAAAGTGGAGATGTTGTTTCCTACCTTCACCACCTGGGGCCGGCCCGTCAGAAAGTCCAGGACCCAACTGCACAGGGCGGGGTTGAGACCCAGGACCTCAAGCTTAATGATGAGCTTGGAGGGTACTTTGGTGTTGAATGCTGAGCTGTTGTCAATGAACAGCATTCTTACATAGGTATTCCTCTTGTCCAGATGGGATAGGGCATGTGCAGTGTGATCGCGATTGCGTCGTCTGTGGACCTGTTGGGGCGGTATGCAAACTGAAGTGGGTCTAGGGTGGCAGGCAAGGTGGAGGTGATATGATCCTTGACTAGTCACTCAAAGCACTTCATGATGACAGAAGTGAGTGGTACGGGGTGATAGTCATTTAGTTCAGTCATCTTTACCTTCTTGGGTACAGGAACAATAGTGGCCATCTTGAAGCATGTGGGAACAGCAGACTGGGATAGGGAGTGATTGAATATGTCCGTAAATACACCAGGCAGCTGGTCTGCGCATGCTCTGAGGATACGGCTAGGGATGCTGTCTGGGCCAGCAGCCTTGCGAGAGTTAACACGTTTAAATGTCTTATTCACGTCTACCACGGAGAAGGAGAGGGGGGGCCCGCAGTCTTGGTAGCGGGCTACATCGGTGGCACTGTATTATCCTCAAGCGGGCAAAGTTTGTCTGGAAGCAAGACGTCGCTGTCTGTGACGTGGCTGGTTTTCTTTTTGTTGTCCGTAATTGCCTGTAGACCCTGCCACATACGTTTCGTGTCTGAGCCTTTGAATTGCGACTCCACTTTGTCCCTATACCGACATTTCGCTTGTTTGATTGCCTTGCGGAGAGAATAACTACACTGTTTATATTGGGCCATATTCCCAGTTATCTTTCCATGGTTAAATGCGGTGGATTGCACTTTCATTTTAGAGCGAATGCCGCCATCTATCCACGGTTTCTGGTTAGGATAGGTTTTAATAGTCACAGTGGGTACAACATGTCCAATGCACTTCCTTATAAACTCACTCACCGAGCCACTGTATAAATCTATATTATTCCCTGAGGCTGCCCGGAACATTTCCCAGTCCACGTGATCAAAACAATCTTGAATCGTGGATTCTGATTGGTCAGACCAGCGTCAAATGGTTCTAATCACGGCTACATCCTGTTTGAGTTTCTGTCTTTAGGACGGTAGGAGCAAAATGGAGTCGACGTCGGATTTGCCGAAGGGAGGGTGGGGGAGGGCCTTGTATGCATCGCGGAAGTTAGAGTAGCAGTGGTCCAGTGTATTGCCCGCGTTAGTGCTGCAATCAATACGCTGATAGAATTTAGGTAGCCTTGTTCTCAAATTTGCCTTATTAAAATCCCCAGCTACAATAAATGCAGCTTCAGGATATATGGTTTCCTGCTTACATAGAGTCCAGGGAAGTTCCTTGAGGGCCATCGTGGTATCTGCTTGAGGGGGGATATACACAGCTGTGACAATAACTGTCGAGAATTCTCTTCGGACATGCATGCCATATGATGCATGCGATGCATGCCATATGATAAGCTGCAAAATATACTGAGAGAGAGTGACAATGAAATAAAACCGATTGGAGATATTACAAGTACTGTATACAAAAAGGAAATGTTAATTTGAGAATACAACTGTCACGTTCCTGACCTGTTTTCTCTTGTTTTGTATTTATTTAGTATGGTCAGGGCGTGAGTTGGGTGGGTTGTCTATGTGTTGTTTTCTATGTTGGGGTTTTGTGCGTTCGGCCTGGTATGATTCTCAATCAGAGGCAGCTGTCAATCGTTGTCCCTGATTGAGAATCATACTTAGGCAGCCGGGGTTCACGTGTGTGTTTGTGGGTGTTTGTATTTCGTGTCAGTGTTCGTGCCACACGGGACTGGTTTCGGTTAGATTCTCTTTGTTATTTTGTTTCGAGTAGTGTTCAGTTTATTTTCTTAATAAAACATGGACACTTTCCACTCTGCGTCTTGGTCCGATCCCTACACCTCCTCTTCAGACGAAGAGGAGGAAATCTGCCGTAACAACAACACAGAAACACATTAGAGACAGAAACCCTTCCCCTCTTTATTGCAGGATTGTGATAAATGATTAATCAACATGGACACTAGTTCATTTTGAGTAATATTTGAACAATTAAAACAAGTTTAAACACTTCACTTCAAAGGGAGGCATGACAACGATGTGATTTTGGAGGTATGGCAACACGAGACCACTATTACAATAATGATTACAGATGGGATGGCCTGCTTTCCACTCATGCTAGCTGAGTGCTAGCCCTCATGTTTTCTCACTGGAATGAATGTCTTAAAGGGATAGCTCTGAAGGTCAGGACTGAAACTATGCATCCTATCACCTACTATAACACTAGTCAGACCTGGGTTCAAATAGTTTTCATTTTCTTTCAACTACTTCAAGCATTTGATTGAGTCTGCCCGCCTGGAGTGCCAGATCGGTGGGGTTTGTAGTTTTGGGAAAACTGCATTGTTTCCATTGCACCAGCCAAGCTCAATCAAATGCAGATAAAGTGTTTGAAAGAAACCAAATACTGTTTGAAGCCAGGTCTGGAGCTAGTCAAAGCATCGCCTGATGACTTGGTTTTGCAGGGAGTTTCTGCTGTCACAATAAATCAGTGACACGCCGAATACAGTGTAATCATACAGGGATCCTGTTTCTCGCTCTCTTCACCACATAATGGTCTGTAAAACCCATCGCCCGTTGGGGCACACTCTTCAACCCAGCTGTGCATGCAATGCACCGTAATAGCTGTCGTGTTTGATGGTTGATTTGAGAACGACAAGTCATGGGAGAAAAATACACAAAACCATGCTTGCTTGTTTAAGTGTGCTAGTCTTCCGTCCATGCATTCTGCACTATACAGTGATCGGCATTCTTCAGTGCCAGTAGCCAACGACGGTTCTCTTGATCTCGTTCCCTGTCTTACACTATGTTCAGTTAGAACACAGTAAAGTTGGATGTCATTTAATGATAAATTATTTCGGAAAGCTGCTTTTTTCCCAACATGCACCACAGAACTGAAGGACACTGCTGGCATTTGTCAACAATGAAATATTCAACACTTAAACCCATCAAAATGGTGGATCAGAAGCTTAGCATATTCTTCAAGCCAAAGGATCAAACTGTGATCAGGAACAAGGGAGGGAACTCCTGCTGTGTTCATATCCCAGACCCCCGTTCCCTCATAAAGACAGATAATATTGACTCATTTTTTCAAATTACCCAAACACCATGCAGCCCTTTCATTTCAGCAGACAGTTTATTCTCCTCATCTGGAGTACTTTCTGTCATATCATGTCTGATACACTGCTCTGTCTTTGACAGTGCATTGTCCTTTGATGAGCCTTAAAAGGCTTGGTTTGATGGATGATAACTTGGGGCATCTTTCTCTGTTGTGGACTTGTGATGAGGGAGTGCATGTGAGATGTGAGGAGAAGACACAGCGTGAATGGGAGATGTCAGATGTGTTTGTGTGTTTGTGTGTGTGTGTGTGTGTGTGTGTGTGTGTGTGTGTGTGTGTGTGTGTGTGTGTGTGTGTGTGTGTGTGTGTGTGTGTGTGTGTGTGTGTGTGTGTGTGTGTGTGTGTGTGTGTGTGTGTCAAAGCTGTCTGGTGTATGACACCCAGGCAGGCCTTACTGTTAGGCTTTGATCATTCTGAAATAATAGCAACGTAAACATGTATACTTTCATATTACATAGACCACTTATAGCCTACCATATACAAGTGTTTCCATAACAATAGATTTGATTGAAAATACTGAATGTACTGTACATATACAACATTTTTATTTATTTATTAATTTATACACAGTACCAGTCAAAAGTTTGGACATACCTACTATTTCAAGGGTTTTTCTTTATTTTTACAATTTTCTACATTGTAGAATAATAGTGAAGACATCAAAACTATAAAATAAGAGTGTACAAAGCTGTCATCAAGGCAAAGGGTGGCTACTTTGAAGAATCTAAAATCTCAAATATATTTTGCTTTGTTTAACACTTTTTTGGTTACTACATGATTCCATATGTGTTATTTCATAGTTTTGATGTCTTCACTATTATTCTACAATGTTGAAAATAGTACAAACTTTATTAAACAGTATTTTCTTTGCTGTTTTTTTTTCATTTTTCTTTGAGTTGTGTGACAGAACTCAAATCCAATCAAATCAAACGTTATTGCCACATGCGCCGAATACAACAAGTGTAGACTTTACCGTGAAATGCTTACTTATAAGCTCTTAACCAACAGTGTAGTTCAAGAAGAAGAAAATATTTACCAAGTAGGCTAAAATAAAAAGTAATAATAAAAAGTAACACAATAACAATAACGAGGCCTTATACAGGGGGCACCGAGTACCGAGTCGGTGTGCAGGGGTACAGGCTAGTTGAGGTAATATGTACATGTAGGTGGGGGTGAAGTGACTATGCATAGGTAACAAACAAACAGCGAGTAGCAGCAGTGTCCATAGGGGGGGGGGTGTTAGTGTAAATTGTCCAGGGGTGAATTTTATGAATTCTTCAGCGGTCTAATGGCTTGGGGGTAGAAGCTGTTGAGGAGCCTTTTGGTCCTGGATTGGCACTTCGGTACCGCTTGCCGTGCGGTAGCAGAGAAAACAGTCTATTACTTGGGTGACTGGAGTCTCTGACAATTTTATGGGCTTTCCTCTGTCACCGCCTATTATATAGGTCCTGGATGGCAGGAAGTTTGGCCCCGGTGATGTACTGGGCCGTTCGCACTACCCTCTGTAGCGCCTTACGGTCAGATGCCAAGCAGTTGCCATACCAGGCGGTGATGCGACCGGTCAGGATGCTCTCGATGGTGCAGCTGTAGAACCTTTTGAGGATCTGGGGTCCCATGCCAAATCTTTTCAGTCTCCTGAAGGGGAAAAGGTTTTATTGTGCCCTCTTCACGACTGTCTTGGTATGTTTGGACCATGATAGTTTGTTGGTGATGTGGACACCAAGGAACTTGAAACTCTCAATCCGCTCCACTACAGCTCTATCGATGTTAATGGAGGCCTGTTCGGCCCGCCTTTTCCTGTAGTCCACGATCAGCTCCTTTGTCTTGCTCACATTGAGTTGTAAATATTTGAGTCGTAATAGAACATATTTTTGCTGAAAGAGACGCCTCTCGCAAACTTCTGAAGATCAAATGAATGACTATGATATACCATTACAACAGTAGATCACCATGTATGTGAACTGTGGTAATCCCTGTGTTCTTAGACCTACCTCAATCCTGTACTTAACAGAACAAAGCTGCGATGATACTGGGACACTAAACTACTATATACTTGGTGTCCATTTTAGCTTCAACTATCAGATTGCTTACAATATACCTATCCTCGGGCACTGCCTTGCCTGGTTGCCAAGTTCTAAGTTTCAATAAGTTTGAGAGGTTGTACTGTAATGGATTCTATAGGGAGGCTGTCAAAGATAAATATTTGAGTCGTAATAGAACATACTTTTGCTGAAAGAGACGCCTCTCGCAAATTTCTGAAGATCAAATGAATGACTATGATATACCATTACAACAGTAGATTACTATGTATTGTTTTGTGCATGATACTTGAGGGTTTGGTTCATTACGTAAGCCGGTCAGAATTTCGAGCAATAGGGGGGGACATTATTTGGCATATCTCATGTTCAGTTACAGTTAATGGACATTCAGAATATTGAGTTTACAATGGCATACATCAAGCTTACTAAGACTTACCCGTAAGTGGCAATACTAGATGCTATTATTACACAATACTGTGTTATAGAGTGGTGTTATGCCCTCCATAGTACATAACTTATGACATATACTTAGGGGAAATAAATAGATAAGTAATCATATACTAAAGTGAGAGGGTGCGCCATACTATTTACTGGTTAAGGATTAATAAAAGGCCACGCAGGTGAAATCAGTGGAGGTGTTTGGGTGTAGAAATCCAATATGTGCATTAGAACATTCATCAGCATCATACAGGGTTATTGTTCATGTTCACGAGGTCACATGTACCTGGGGCGGTAGGTAGCCTAGTGGTTAAATCGTTGAGCCAGTAACCGAAAGGTTGCTGGATTGAATCACGAGCTGCACAAGGTAAAAATCTGTCGTTCTGCCCCTGAACAAGGCAGTTAACCCACTGTTCCCCGGTAGGCCGTCATTGTGAATAAGAATTGATTCTTAACTGATTCTTAACTGACTAAACTGTTGACTAGTTTCTTGAGGTTGGTTGATGTCATATCTCTTTCGATTTTGGATAATGGGACAATATCCCTGCTGATACTTAGCGATCAGAATATTTGATGTGGACTTTCATACATACACACTAAAAAAGCCAACTTAACCAATTGCTTAAACAGCATTTTTATGTGAGTTGACGACTTCAAATGGACAAGAATTTTAGCTAGTGTGTTAAAGTTTGTTTACTCAACAAACTGCTCGAAGAGAGCTGAATTTGATAAAGCTTATTAAGTAAGATTACAAATTAATGTTTGGCTTTGGAAGGCAACACTGTATGTTGGTTCAGCTATATGCCCAAAGGTTGAGCAAACTCACTATCCTATTGTTGAGCAAACTCACTATCCTACTGCAGCTTGGTTGCCTTACATAAAAAAAAAAACATTTTTTACAGTGCGGTTGGCCTACACTTAACTTATAGGCCAACAAAACTGAATAGTTACACTTTGTAACACCAAAACAAGTGGCAACTGAGCTGCCACCAACACGAAGGAGACGAAACCTTAAGATGTTGTGAAACATGACATGGTGTGTTGTAACACCACTTAATCAAGTGACTGGGAGCCCTACTGGCAAAAGTTGAAAACACTATTTTGGTGTTTCGAGTTCTGTTTAGTGAAGGATTAGATGCAGTTGAAGTCGGAAGTTTACATACACTTAGGTTGGAGTCATTTAAAACTTGTTTTTCAACCACTCCACAAATTTCTTGTTAACAAACTATAGTTTTGGCAAGTCGTTTAGGACATCTACTTTGTGCATGACACAAGTCATTTTTCCAACAATTGTTTACAGACAGATTATTTCACTTATAATTCACTGTATCACAATTCCAGTGTGTTAGAAGTTTACATACACTAAGTTGACTGTGCCTTTAAACAGCTTGGAAAATTCCAGAAAATTATGTCATGGCTTTAGAAGCTTCTGATAGGCTAATTGACATAATTTGAGTCAATTGGAGGTGTACCTGTGGATGTATTTCAAGGCCTACCTTCAAACTCAGTGGCTCTTTGCTTGACATCATGAGAAAATCAAAAGAAATCAGCCAAGACCTCAGAAAAAAACGTGTAGACCTCCACAAGTCTGGTTCATCCTTGGGAGCAATTTCCAAACGTCTGAAGGTACCATCTGTACAAACAATAGTACGCAAGTATAAACACCATGGGACCACGCAGCCATCATACCGCTCAGGAAGGAGACGCGTTCTGTCTCCTAGAGATGAACGTACTTTGGTGCGAAAAGTGAAAATCAATCCCAGAACAACAGCAAAGGACCTTGTGAAGATGCCGGAGGAAACAGGTACAAAGTATATATATCCACAGTAAAACGAGTCCGATATCGACATAACCTGAAAGGCCGCTCAGCAAGGAAGAAGTCACTGCTCCAAAATCGCCATAAAAAAAGCCCGACTACGGCACATGGGGACAAAGATCGTACTTTTTGGAGAAATGTCCTCTGGTCTGATGAAATGAAAATAGAACTGTTCAACCATAATGACCATCATTATGTTTGGAGGAAAAAGGGGGAGGCTTGCAAGCCGAAGAACACCATCCCAACCGTGAAGCACGGGGGTGGCAGCATCATGTTGTGGGGGTGCTTTGCTGCAGGAGGGACTGGTGCACTTCACAAAATAGATGGCATCATGAGGCAGGAAAATTATGTGGATATATTGAAGCAACATCTCGACATCAGTCAGGAAGTTAAAGCTTGGTCGCAAATGGGTCTTCCAAATGGAGAATGACCCCAAGCATACTTCCAAAGTTGTGGCAAAATGGCTTAAGGACAACAAAGTCAAGGTATTGGAGTGGCCATCACAAAGCCCTGACCTCAATACTATAGACAATTTGTGGGCAGAACTGAAAAAGCATGTGCGATCTCATCTTAGGTACACTACTTGTCATGGTTTCATTCCACAATCATGATGTTTTGTCTTTCTATTTTTACAGTGTAGTATATTAAGTGATATAAGTGAATTCGGTGTTATAAGTGAATTCTTGCTTCTCAAAACCATGTCTTTATAAAATATGTGAAGATTTACTGAGAAGATAAACAAAACATGGCCTCTGATCTAGTCTCACAAATACGGTGTGCTCTAAAAAGCAGCAAGTCATCCAGTCAGCCTTGGGTTGGGGTTGTGATCTCTGCTGGTTTCGCAACATCTGTTCAGGAACATACTCTGTTAATATATTAGCTGTGACTTGCACTGTGAGAGCCGGGCAGGTGTTTTCAGCTGAAGCCAGGAAACATCAAAGGCAGATTGGGCTCTAAACCTTCCAGTTCATGCAATTGAATTAAAATGTATGAGTCACCAGCAGCTTTCGCTGATAATAAAACACACATAATGTCTGTTGTCGGTCTGGCTGCATGAGGGATATATCATATGATGTGCCCCAAATGGCACCCTATTACATACATAGGGCTCTGGTCAAAAGAAGTGCACTATCGGCTTGTAGGGAATAGGGTGCCATTTGCTTAGTGGTGTAGTTGCAAACATGCTGGACATGTAATTGATTGCAGATGGGGGAGATAATAAATGAAATAGCTTGTCATATAATATCTTGATGAAAAACCTGCAGTATTGAAGATAGAATACACACTTGTAAATCATATCAAATCGAATTGTATTTGTCACATGTGGAAAAAAAGGGTTAAGTAGAAAATAGAAAAGAAAAATAACAAATAATTAAAGAGCAGCAGTAAAATAACAAGCGAGGTTATATACAGGGGGAACCGGTACAGAGTCAATGTGCGGGGGCACCGGTTAGTTGAGGTAATTGAGGTAATATTCACATGTAGGTAGAGTTAAAGTGACTATGCATGGGTTATAAACAGAGAGTAGCAGCAGCGTAAAAGAGTGGACTGGGTAGCCATTTGATTAGCTGTTCAGGAGTCTTATGGCTTGGGGGTAGAAGCTATTTAGGAGTCTCTTGGACCTAGACTTGGCGCTCCGGTACCGCTTGCCGTGCGGTAGCAGAGAGAACAGTCTATGACTAGGGTGGCTGGAGTCTTTAACAACTTTTAGGGCCTTCCTCTGACACTGCCTGATATAGAGGTCTTGGATGGCAGGAAGCTTGGCCCCGTTGATGTACTGGGCCGTACGTACTACCCTCTGTAGTTCCTTGCGGTCGGAGGCCGAGCAGTTGCCGTACCAGGCAGTGATGCAACAAGTCAGGATGCTTTCGATGGTGTCGCTGTAGAACCTTTTGAGGATATTTTCAGTCTCCTGAGGGGAAAAATCATAGTGGATAAGGGGGATTTGTGAATATTGGGATATTGGAAGAGTTATAAAACTGCTACAAAAAAAGCTGTCAAAAGCACAAACTTATGTGACACACACACACACACACACACACACACACACACACACACACACACACACACACACACACACACACACACACACACACACACACACACACACACACACACACACACACCTGTACTCAAATCTGTTCTGGTGGGAAAATGTATTTCAGTCGTATTGTGGTATTGTTGCTGATCTCAGCCTCGGGGTATTTAACCAGGGCAGTAGAATTCCCACTCAGGCCATAGCAACATTCAGGGATACTCCACACTGAGCCATAGCCAGCCAACCACTCCCTTCAGCTCCACCACTGGACTTACTTTACATTTTTCTTCTCTCTTTTGTGTCTCGTTCTTTCCCATGTGAGCCCAGACAGCTTTACGTTATAATATGCAGCAATCTGTCTTTATAATATCCAGCAATCTGTCTTTAAAAGCCATCTGGTTTTAATTTCCTGCAAAGTACAAGATGGTGGGAGGGAGAGAGAGGTTTTTAAAACGAGCATAGTTTGAACTTGAGGGTGAATGTAGTGAGTAGGGACTCTGTCACTCACATTATTGCATGTTAATGACTCAGGGAAGGCCGTCTGTAAGCAGCCAATGATTTATGGACGTCCAGTGAACTCTAGCAGGCAAAAGCCAAACCCAGAGTTCAGGACTGTCACAGGGACAACAGCAGGACCCTTTTGTTTTGGCTGGCTGCAGACCAGACCTGGTGGGTTCAAATACTATTAGAAATAATGTCCAATACTTTAACTGGATTTGATTGAGCTTACCTGGCATATTGGAACCAATAAGAATAATTGCAAGAGGACAAACCCTGCCCATCTGGCACTTTGGGCAAGCTCCCACAATTGCTCAAACGTTATGAACAATTTCAAATAGTATGTGAACCCAGGTCTGCTGCACACTTTCATGGCAAAGTATTTCGCACGGTAATTAGCTCCATCCTAATTTAGTCTGCAGTCCCAGAGGGTTAGGAAAGTCATTCATCATCTTCACTACCTCTAATTATTCAGCTTCAGTTTCAGGTAGAGATGTTGTAATAGTCTAGTCAGTCACTGGCTCGGTCGACTTGCATGGCTGGCCTCTTGGTGTATTTTCCTTTTCCAATGAGTTGAAGTGGAGATACGTTCTTGGCTTGGGAGTCTGCTATTTGTCCCTGGCACTTGTCATATATCACATACCTTTTTGCAAGTGTTTAGGCTAAGTAGGGAAATGTCATTTCACATTACTCATTAGTGTAACTAAAGAGTTGGGAGTGAATGTAGTGTTGAAAAGGTCAGATTGCAGCTTGCAGTTTGGGAGGTCAGGTACGTTTGGTTCAACTGGCCCTGGAAATTAAGAGCACTTGATTCTAAAAACAAAAGCAGAGAAATAAAATAAAGCAAGAATATCTAGTTAAACAGTTGTTGTATTTATGGAAGGCATATTGTATCAGATTTCGGGCCACAACAAAAAAAGCTATGTTGTGTATTAACAAGCTATTAGTGTTGAGGTCATGAGCAAAAATTCATTCAAGAACCAGAGTATTTTACATCCTATTTTAGCAAAAGAAAATACATCAGGTGAATGATAATGGCTAGAGGAAGTAATCAACATTTTAAAATTAATTTATTTGGCACACAGTTTCAATATTTTGACCTCCCCAGAGTTCATTGGAAGAGGAAGTGTAAATTAGCTAGAAAGGTAATGGTATCTTGGTGTTAATTTGAAGGTAGTTTCGTATGGAGCTGAGAGACAATTTTGCCATTTTAAAGCTAATTTCCTGCAATTCTATGCATTTTGCCATGACTTAAGCTGTGTTCCTCTGCTCAAACATTAGAACAAAATCAATCAGCATTTGCCCTGAATGTCCAGTTCAGGGCACATGCCCTGACTGTCTAGATTTTATTTTATTTTTAGTTCTCAAAGATGGTATTATAAAAATATATATAGTTCAATATTTTTGAACTATATAATAGTTCAAAACCAATATCTGGTTTTGGTCATTTAAGTTGACACTGAAACAGTTTTTCCATCCCGTCTATTCATTTTCTATACAGAAAAAAACATGTAATTAGCTCCAATAGCTGCAATTCCCTCCATATTAAAGGGATAGTTTGAGATTTTGTCAATTAAGCCCTTTTTTACTTCCTCAGAGTCTGATGAACAGGAACAGCGAGCATGCTAACTGTTTCTGTCAGGGGAGAAGGACCGCCCCTTCTCATTGAAGCCATGGAGGTTCAAAGCCGACCTCGGTACTGCAAGCATTGTTTGCAGAAAACAGGATCCCCCATTATAGTGAATGGAAAAATTGCAATCTACTGTATGTGTAAAAATTGTATATTTTTTTTAGAGACAATCATGGTACCAATAATGGCTTCTAATACACCAGATGTATGTCCTTGAAACGATTATTTAAAAATTGCACACAAATTGCACACAAATTATAAGGATAATTTAGTTGCTAATGGCAGCCTGCAGTACCCCGGTCGGCCTTGAACTTGACTTACTCAATGAGAGGGGGCAGCACTGAACTAGCCTGCATTGTCACTTCCTGGAGTAGCTCAAACTGCCAAGTATGGATAACTGCGTACGTTTAACGTGTCTGAAAGTGGGCGTTGCAACATAAGTGGGAAGATCAACATAAGTGGGTGTATGGGAACATAACAGTTAATTGGGCAGATTGGTTGCCACTCAAGACCGTTTTGCGTGGCTGCTTGCTTGTAGCATTTTAGCTAAGCTGTTTAGTCAAGTTAGGATAATTAACGTGGGAGGATAGGAGAATTAACGTGTCAGGTTGGAAAATTAAGGTGGCAGGTTAGGAGAATTAACTTGACAGGTTAGGATAATTAACCGGGCAGATTAGGAGAACTAACCTAGAAGGTTTGGAGAATCAACTTCCGGCGCCGAAAAAGAGATGGCCGCCTCGCTTCGCGTTCCTTGGAAAATATGCAGTATTTTGTTTTTTTATGTGTTATTTCTTACATCGGTACCCCAGGTAATCTTAGGTTTCATTACATACAGTCGGGAGGAACTACTGAATATACGATTAACGTCAACTCATCATCGTTCCTACCAGGAATATGACTTTCCCGAAACGGATCCAGTGTTTTGCCTTCCACCCAATACAATGGATCTGATCCCAGCCGGCGACCCTGTGCGACGCCGTAAAAGGGGCAAACGAGGCGGTCTCGTGGTCAGGCTTCGGAGACGGGCACATCGCGCTCCACTCCCTAGCATACTACTCGCCAATGTCCAGTCTCTTGACAATAAGGTTGATGAAATCCGAGCACGGGTAGCATTCCAGAGAGACATCAGGGATTGCAACGTGCTCTGCTTCACGGAAACATGGCTAACTCAAGAGACGCTAACGGAGTCGGTGCAGCCAGCTGGTTTCTTCATGCATCGCGCCGACAGAAACAAACATCTTTCTGGTAAGAAGAGGGGCGGGGGGGTATGCCTTATGATTAACGAGACGTGGTGTGATCATCATAACAACACACAGGAACTCAAGTCATTCTGTTCACCTGATCTAGAACTCCTCACAATCAAATGTCGACCGCATTATCTACCAAGGGAATTCTCTTCAATCATAATCACAGCCGTATATATTCCCCCCCAAGCAGACACATCGATGGCCCTGAACGAACTTTATCTGACTCTTTGTAAACTGGAAACCACACACCCTGAGGCTGCATTCATCGTAGCTGGGGATTTTAACAAGGCTAATCTAAAAACAAAACTCCCTAAATTCTATCAGCATATCGATTGTGCTACCAGGGCTGGAAAAACCCTAGATCATTGTTATACTAATTTCCGCGACGCATATAAGGCCCTCCCCCGCCCTCCTCCCCTCAATACAGTGCAGTCGTCCTGTCCCCTTTGCAGAAAAGCATCCCCAAAGAATGATGTTTCCACCTCCATGCTTCACGGTTGGGATGGTGTTCTTGGGGTTGTACTCATCCTTCTTCTTCCTCCAAACACGGCGAGTGGAGTTTAGACCAAAAAGCTCTATTTTTGAATCATCAGACCACATGACCTTCTCCCATTCCTCCTCTGGATCATCCAGATGGTCATTGGCAAACTTCAGACGGGCCTGGACATGCGCCTGCTTGAGCAGGGGGACCTTGTGTGCGCTGCAGGATTTTAATCCATGACGGTGTAGTGTGTTACTAATGGTTTTCTTTGAGACTGTGGTCCCAGCTCTCTTCAGGTCATTGACCAGGTCCTGCCGTGTAGTTCTGGGCTGATCCCTCACCTTCCTCATGATCATTGATGCCCCACGAGGTGAGATCTTGCATGGAGCCCCAGACCGAGGGTGATTGACCATCATCTTGAACTTCTTCTATTTTCTTCTATTTTCTAATAATTGCACCAACAGTTGTTGCCTTCTCACCAAGCTGATTGCCTATTGTCCTGTAGCCCATCCCAGCCTTGTGCAGGTCTACAATTTTATCCCTGATGTCCTTACACAGCTCTCTGGTCTTGGCCATTGTGGAGAGGTTGGAGTCTGTTTGATTGAGTGTGTGGACAGGTGTCTTTTATACAGGTAACGAGTTCAAACAGGTGCAGTTAATACAGGTAATGAGTGGAGAACAGGAGGGCTTCTTAAAGAAAAACTAACAGGTCTGTGAGAGCCGGAATTCTTACTGGTTGGTAGGTGATCAAATACTTATGTCATGCAATAAAATGCAAATGAATTACTTAAAAATCATACAATGTGATTTTCTGGATTTTTGTTTTAGATTCCGTCTCTCACAGTTGAAGTGTACCTATGATAAAAATTACAGACCTCTAGATGATTTGTAAGTAGAAAAACCTGCAAAATCGGCAGTGTATCAAATACTTGTTCTCCCCACTGTATATATATCAGCAGAGTTTCCACAATACATAGAGAGAGAGAGAGAGAGGTTAATGGGAGTATCCGAGGGGACTAATTGTCAAGGTTATGTCTGGGAAGATGATTGATATCGGGCCAGGCTGTTTTTGTCAGCCTGTCAGGTGGCTGGAATGTTTAATGTTCTCATTATTGGTTGCTCTGTTGTGTATATTTCTCTGTCAGCGCCGTGTGGACCCATCTGAACTGCCAAGGCACTTCAAAGGCCTGCAGGTCATCCGTCTTCTTCCTGACGCCCGCAATGTTCAGTCTCAGCTGAGTGCCAGTGATTTGTTATGACTCCAGAGCCGCAGCTGACAGACAGGACAGTTCTCCTATATAAAAAAAGCACAGGAGCCATTTCCCTTTTGTCGTGCAGTGCGGTGGGTGAAAACATCACTGTGGATACATCCCCGGCGTAATGGGTGACAACTGACACAGTAGGCTGACACCTGACAGTTGTGTTGTCTTACTAATTTTCTGGAGACCGACTGGATGACTTGAGATGTTCTCCTTTTTTTTACTCACTCCCTTGTGACACTCAGTGTAGACTTTGGTTATGGTGTCATGTGTGTCCCAAATGGCACCATATACTCTGTAGTGCATTCGTTTTGACGAGGGCCCATAGCCCTATTCCCTATATGCCTTGGTCATAAGTAGTGCACTATACAGGGAATAGGGTGTCAAAAGCATATACAGGTCACCAACTGTTCTTAAGTGCCAGGGGAATGTCTGTTGGTGAAGAAGGATCACTATGCTCAGACAAATGTACATGACATATTCATCGACAAAGACCTGAGTACAGTGTGCAGTCTAAGAGGTGACTGAGCAGAGCTCACTAGGGAGATGCAGATAGCATTAGCCACATACAGTATGAGAGAGAGATGAGAGAGAAATGACAAGATTGATTGTTTTCTGTTGATCTGTTTTTGGAACATGGGAAAATAGTCAATTCCTCTTGAAGATAAATGATGTGCTGTGTGGTGCAGATGGACATTTCTGAAAGCTGAAAAAGATTAAAGTGAAACACTGGTCCTTAGACCTAATCACAAGCTGTAGATTATTTTGTCCATTGACCCAGATGGTAAGACTTGATTCTGCAGCTCCTCCTGTATATAATAATGTGGGTGCTTATATTTTTGCTGTTTCTCACATGAACAAGTTTGTATGCATTTTTCATATCCCAACTCCCCCTGAGACACCCTCAGAGAGTGTGGTCATAGCCAGGGTCAGCCATTTTCAATGGCGACCCTTGGGCAATTAGGATTAAGTACATTGCTCAAGGGCACATTGACAGATGCTGTTTCACCTTGTCGGCTCAGGGATTCGAACTAGCGCCCTTTCCGTTACTGGCCCAATGCTCTAACCGCTAACTGCTGCTGCCCCAGATAATAATGTATACCAGTCTGTCATATTTTACTTAGGTAAGTGAGATGTCCATCACCCATAATGGTCTTCCAGCTGGCATTATGCATGTTGTACCACTCTAATGACCTAGCAACATTTTTCATCCTCTACATTAATGTGGAACATTTTAGTTTCCTACTGTTTCCATCATTGTCAATGCATGGCAAAACAATATTTTTCACCTGGCAGGAAAGTAAAAAGTACAAACTTGCACAAACGTCCGCAGCTAATTTCTTCCCATAGGTCAAGGCTATATTTCAGGCACTAAAGCCATCACTTTGGGCTAGGCACAACAAGTTCGATAGCGACTTGATTAAGCTAGCCCGTCAACATGACTGCAAACACGGCAGTATGTTAGTTATAATTATAGGATGGAGGTAGGTGATAAAGTGTGGAAGAATGTAATTTGTCTGTTATGATTGAAATTCAACTAGATTTTGAATTTTGAAGGTGATTCAAAATTCCAAAGGCACTCAAACATCTGAGCTATCTTTGTTGCTGGTCCATGGTAATAATTGAATAAGAAACCCGCACACTGCTCTTGCTAGTATCGCTGATCTTAATTAAGCTTTATGTATCGGTCTCGTCAGCACTTTTGTAGGTGAAAACCCCCCTGAGACAGTTTTGTACAGTACACATAAATGTTAAAGAATTCAACTAATTGCCTTGTCCCATACACAGTGCCTTCGGTAAGTATTCAGACCCCTTGACTTTTTCCACATTTTGTCAGGTTACAGCCTTCTTCTAAAATGTATTAAAAATATATTCCCCATCAATCTACACACAATAGCCCATAATGACAAAGCAGAAACATGTTTTTATAAATTCTTGCTAATTTATCATTTTTAAAAAAAACAGATATATGACATTTACATAAGTATTCAGACCCTTTACTCAGTACTTTGCTGAAGCAACGATTACAGACTCAATTCTTTTGGGGTATGATTCTACAAGCTTTTCACACCTGTATTTGGGGAATTTCTCCCATTCTTCTCTGCAGATCCTCTCAAGCTCTGTCAGGTTGGATGTGAAGCGTTGCTGCACAGCAACGCTCAGGTCTCTTCAGGTCTCTTCAGAGATGTTAGATTGGGTTCAAGTCCGTGCTCTGGCTAGGCCACTCAAGGACATTCAGAGACTTATCCTGAAGCCACTCCTGCGTTGTCTTGGCTGTGTGTTTAGGGTTGTTGTCCTGTTGGAAGATTGAACCTTCACCCCAGTCTGAGGTCCTGAGCGCTCTGGAGTAGGTTTTCATCAAGGATCTCTGTACTTTGCTTCATTGATCTTTGCCTCGATCCTGACTAGTCTCCCAATCCCTGCCACTGAAAAACATCCCCACAGCATGATGCTTCCACCAGCATGCTTCACACTAGGGATGGTGCCAGGTTTCCTCCAGACGTGACGCTTGACATTCAGACCAAAGTGTTCAATCTTGGTTTCATCACAGCTAATCTTGTTTCTCATGGTCAGAGTCTTTCGGTGCCTTTTGTAAAACTCCATTTGGGCTGTCATGTGCCTTTTACTGAGGAGTGGCTTCCGTCTGGCCAACTCTACCATAAAGGCCTGATTGGTGGAGTGCTTCAGCGATGGTTGTCCTTCTGGAAGGTTCTCCCATCTCCACAGAGGAACTCTACAGCTCTGTCAGAGTGACCCTCGGGTTCTTGGTCACCTCACTGACCGAGGCCCTTCTCCCCCGATTGCTCAGTTTGGCTGGGCGGACAGCTCTAGGAAGAGTCTTGGTGGTTCCAAACTTCTTCCATTTAAGAATGATGGAGGCCACTGTGTTCTTGGGGACCTTCAATGCTGCAGAAATGTTATGGTACCATTCCCCAGATCTGTGCCTCGACACAATCCTGTCTCGGAGCTCTACGGACAATTCCTTCGACCTCATGAAAATACGTTGCACCTCAGCTCAATTCAGAGTCTCATAGCAAAGGGGCTGAATACTTATGGAAATAAGTATTTTTGTTTTAAAAATTTAATAAATTTGCAAAGATTTCTACAAACCTGTTTCGCTGTTATTATGGGGTATTGTGTGTAGATTGCTGAGGATATTTTTTTTGTTATCCATTTTAGAATAAGGCTGTAACAAAACAAAATGTGGAAAAAGTCAAGGGGTCTGAATACTTTCCGAAGGCACTGTAACTATGTTTAAAAGTGCTGGAAACTCTTTAAAAAAAGCAGAAGAACACATGCCGGCCAGGCCAGTATCTCAGAAACACCCTACATGAATATGCCAAGCCTAATTTTAAATCAACAGCGGGGTAGGAACTTTGGCTGCAGTTTCCAAACCCGAGATCACGAACAGTGCAGGAGCACAATGCCAGTATGTCATATATTTAAATACTGTTAAATTACAGCCTGTTTACAGTTCCTGAAAAGACCATTTGTCTTACTCAACGTTGGTCTGCTTCTTACACATTTGTCAGTAAGAGCTTCCACATGCCAAGGTTTCTGCAGGCGGGAGGGAGGAAAGAGTCCAGGTTATCAGGAAAGATTTTCATAGCGTGTCTTCACTCAGTCTGCAGTTAATTAGTGGGCCTCTACACAATAAGGCCATAAGTCATTAATCATGGCCCTAGCACCAGTCAGCTCGCTGAGACCTGGGAGATGTCCCAAATGGCACCCTTATTTCCTATATAGTGCACTACTTTTGGGCTCATAGGGCTCTGGTCAAAAGCAGTGGACTATGTACGAAATAGGGTGCCATTTGGAATGCAACCCCAAGACATGGGGAGGGAGACAAAAGTTAGCTGTCTCTAGACCCCAAAAACTGAAATCTTGACCTGGAAGCCAGTTCCACTGCTTTTTGAAATTGTTCCCTACTAATCACGGACTGATTTAAATGTAGGACACCAGGTGGGTGCCATTAATTATCAGGTAGAACAGAAAACCAGTAGGCTCCGGACCTTGTAGTCTAAGTGTTGAATACCCCTGCTCTATACGCTATGATTGTCGGTCTTCAGTTGTTATGGGTCCTGGTTGCATGACTGGGCTGCCAGTAGACTATAGTATAAATTAGTGGGCCATGTTGAGTGTTGACAGACGAGGGCCCACTGTTCCACTCACTGTTGCACTTTCCTTTTAGGGTTTCTGTGTTGACAGATTTTCTTCTGCAAGGGAAATATTCTACTTTGTGCTTTACTTAAGCCAAAATACACACACACACACACACACACACACACACACACACACACACACACACACACACACACACACACACACACACACACACACACACACACACACACACACACACACACACACACACACACACACACACTGCCTTATTCAGTACTGAATGATGTGTACAGTATTATCTTGAAGGTAGTCAGCGAAATTACGTTGCATGAGTTGCACCGCAGATTTTGCGATGAGCAAGATACAGGACTTCGCTTTCATACGGTATCTGCACATGTGCACTTGTTCGCTTCACACTTTTACAACAGGACCAAAAACAGCAACGAAGTTTAGCCTTGTGCGCCAACACTCTTAGTTGAGGAAATTGACCCAACCACTATGCTATTTACTATGTGCATCTGTCATATCGCTGACCTTTAATATATGATATGTTATGCATGTAATATCAATCAACTGCTATGGATGTTGGCTGAATATACAGTACATGTCTCACTAAGAATAGAATAGAAGAATAGAATAGAACCATTTTATTCTATAGATTTGAATTTGAAGGGGACAGCAGCATGCCATTGATCCAGAGTGATCTGTTTGATGTAAAAAACAGGTTTAACTTCGCTGTTTTGAGCGTAGCGCACTACTTTTAACCAGAGCCCTGTGGGCCCTGGTCAAAAGTGCACTATATAGGGAATAGGGCACCATTTGGGACACAACTAATTTACTCTGCCCTGTCAGAATCAGGAAGTGATAAAGGGGTGATTAATATGGCTCTTGTTTGGAGAGCTAAAGTCATTCTCCAGCTAAAATAAACCAGCACTTCTCTCAAGATGATTGAATACACACTTCTTAGTGAGTTGATTGAACATGCAAAAGGTAATCTATTTCCTATGCCTTTGTAAACAGTGACCCAGCAAGCAGTGAGCAGTGAACAGCCATCTTTCCAGGACCATCAGTGTACATAACCATTGTGTAAGGTTTATCCAAGCAGGCCAGCCAAACCGCCGCTGAAGTTTAGGTAAAAACAGGCTTTCTCTTGATTAGGTAATTTATACAGAGGACTATAGGACTGTAAGAATGTGTCCCAAATGGCACCCTATTCACTATATAGTGCACTACTTTTGACCAGAGTCCTATAGGCCCTGGTCAAAGTAGTGCTTTATGCAAATAATAGCAGGGTGTCATTTGAGACGCACACAATACAAAATCCAAACCGCATAAAAGTAAATGTGCCAAGAAAATGTGTCCGGAGTCCAATAATGTTGTATTGGAAGTTTCAATCATTATTTTTATTAGACAGGTTACTTAAAGCATTTGTGGATAACAGCAGAATGTAGCTTCATACATGAATGATCCGATGAATGATACCATGAATGATATCATGAATGATCCCATGAATCTCACAGCAAGTACCCTATCCCCCCGGTAAAAAAACCCAACAACATAAAAAAACAGGAATGCTTCCTAAATGGCACCCTAGTCCCTTTATAGTGCACTATAAAAGGAATAGGGTGCCATTTGGGACGCATCCAGAATGAAATCTTTTCATCAAACTGTTTAAGGTGTCACCAGAGCCTTTCAAACGGCATTACCTTAGTGGTGTTTATGACGTCCCAATGCCTTCAACAATAACATCTAACAGACATTGACTACACTACACACCCACAACCACATGGTGTGCAGCTGTGCAGCACAAATGATGGGCATGCCCATAGCATACAGCCCGGCCTGGTCTGGCCCTTACATACACCAGTCTTAATGTCAGCATTTGTCTGTGACCCGTCATGGTACACTGCTATGTTTTCTGGGCCAAAAGGCAAAACGGGACAGAAATCTTCCTAGCATTGAAGTTCAAAGCAAAACAGGTGGTAGGTTGGAGAGTGATTAAGCAAGGCAGGAAACCATCTAGTCTCTCATGTACAGACTATATTTCACTTGAGAACATGTGGAAAAGCAGGTTCTGTCATTTCAGTGTGATTGAGAGGACCATGACCCAATGGTAGGTAGGATGGGATGTGAGAGAAAAGAGTGGAGGTGAGGAAAGGTCATTCAGTACACTCTAAGGGGAAGACTATGGGAGAATCGCAACTGCATACTCCTCGTGTCCTCTCTCCTCGCCTCCTTCTCAAAACCCATTGGAGGAGAAGGTCAGAGGAGAGGGACCTCTGGCTTTCTCATCCAATGGGTTTTGATGAGGCAAGGAGAGAAGACAAGAGGGGTATGCAATTGAGATTCCCCCAATGTATTGAGCAGAGATGTTCAGGGTTATCCCTGAGTCTCTGGACCAGACCCTTTACTTTGCTCAGGACAGACATATTATATATATATAAATCAGTTTTTCTTTTGCACAGTTTATGTATATATGTTAATTTCTGTATTTGTATATGTTATGGCTCTTGGAACTGCTTCTCCAATCATACAGTTCAACCTCAAAACGTCACCAAAACCAGGAAGTCCCGAAAGCCAGGAAGTCCCCAAAACGTGTAAAGATACCTGATCAACACGAGTGACATAATGTAAAAAAAATGTTTTCTCCATATCACATTGATGTGCCATTTGTATGAGGCCCCGCATATCGTCAGAACAGTCTGGTTGAGTTGGTGAGTTGTGGACTAGAAGCGTCATTAACATACATCATGGGAGAGAGCGATCGTAAAGAATGAATCTGTTGAAAAGATGCCGTCGATTTTATGAATATGACATGTGACCATTAATGATGTTGATTTTATCTCTTGGGAATAGCTGTGATTTACTTTGGGATGGGTAATGACATTGTTTGCTTGATTCTGTAGATGTGGTTCATTTCATGCTATCTGCTTTACACACACCTTCATTACTGCAATCATAAAAGCTGTAGAAATGTCCCATATTGGGTGACATCATAAATCATTGTCTAGCACAGCTGCCATTTATTTCACCTTGCCATTTTGTTCTTTCATAATACAATATGGTGTAATCCATTATCTCATAATTTGGCAATGTTTAAATGAAGGAATGCAATGTTGCAAGAGATTTAATGTATGTGTTTATATTGACACACACAATTATATATAACAGTTGTAATGTTCCCTGATGCATCATACAAGTGGAAGTAGGTGTACTGCCTTGTTGCCTGATGTGTGCGTGTGTATAGGCCTACTGTGCATAACGAGGCTTCAGCAGCGGAGCCGTCGTTTCTTCAGGAGCATGATGGAGAGGTTTTTGTTTTCCACATTATAGAATCATCAAACAAGTGGAACCTCTTCCCTCCCAGTGGGTTATGTAATAGACAAAAAATCCTCTCAACCCAGTATAGGCCTACTCTTGATGTGACTTATTGATGTGTATGATATGAGAATTAAATACAATATGTAATACCGCTCATTTTGGTTTATTATGTAATCTTGTGTGCCTCAGGTATTTAATCTGTGCAAGGATTGTATCGAAAATACTTGCGTATTTATGGAGTGGTCCATCTGATTTAAGATGTTGTATTCTCAATCATTTGATTGACATTTAATAACTGTAGGTTGAAAATATAAACGTGTGCTGTCTTGACATATGGTATGGAGCAATGCAGCAACATATCTTCCAGAACGCGTTTGGTTTTCTTTACAACAAGCTGATGAAATACAGACCTAACGTTTAAACGCAATACAATATAGCTAACCTAAAACAGCATTTAAAGTAAATAAAAAAGAGTTATGACTCCACGAGAAATGAGTTGATCTAGTCAGTGAAATAGTCCATATGCAGAGCAAGACGTAGGCTATTAAACCCTAGAACCTACACAATAACCGAAATATTTCACCCCAAATTATAGGCCTAATTGTTTTATAGCAAATGTATAGCTGTATCCCATAACCTCTTCTCCTTTATGATAAACTCTCTGCTCAGACAAATGTATAGCTTTATCCCATAACCTCTTCTCCTTTATGATAAACTCTCTGCTCAGACAAATGTATAGCTGTATCCCATAACCTCTTCTCCTTTATGATAAACTCTCTGCTCAGACAAATGTATAGCTGTATCCCATAACCTCTTCTCCTTTATGATAAACTCTCTGCTCAGACAAATGTATAGCTGTATCCCATAACCTCTTCTCCTTTATGATAAACTCTCTGCTCAGACAAATGTATAGCTGTATCCCATAACCTCTTCTCCTTTATGATAAACTCTCTGCTCAGACAAATAGGGCACATTTTATCTGAGAACAAGACGCAAAACAATAATTAATGTTGTTTGGGTTGTCACTTTTTAGATGTAATATTATTTCCCAATGTGCTGCTGATATTGCATGTTTTATAACTGCACAAGCGGATAACTTCCTTATTCTAATGTAATCAGACTGACACCATCATTCGTTCGAAGGTAGGGAAAATATGATCTGTGAAAAACAGTGCTGAATTTGATAATGGCGTGTTCAAATGAATATCAGAGTTAGATTATTACTGAATGAATATCAGAGTTAGATTATTACTGCCTAAATTACTCCAACGATAAAATTACTCTAATGCTAAACGGGTGGCGAAATACATCGGTGTCAGATGACAGTAGGCTGCAATTTGGCTTAGCTATTTAAAAAGTTTAACAAATATATTTTGCAGTCTTAAAGGTATCGAAATGTGAATAAAATGTGATTAAAATGTTACTCAAGTGTATACGGCACAGACTTCAAATGAAAATAGCCTACACAGATCTTAAATGCCATTCCACAAATTAAATGGCGTCGATTCTTTAACAGACCAATTATGCTCATGTCTCACATATTCAAGTGTTTATAATTATAAGTAAATTAATACTGTATGTCGAATTATTTATTCCATAAACAACCTACCAGATTCATATACCTTAATTTAGCTTGTCGAATTAATAATTAAATGTATGAAGAAATATGAGAGAGCCCAATTTTCCAACAAGATGAACTAAACATGTCATTCTAAGGTTTAGGGCAAAGTTGAAAAGTTATTTGCGATGTGCGGTAGCCAGTAGACCTACATAGGCCCACCAGACTTCAAAATAGGCTACGGCTTTCCAATGAAAAATAGAACGAATAGGCCTTTTGTATGTAGGAAACATAAAACTCTCACAATGAGCATTTTAAAAGCAACATACACACTGCGTTGTAATTTCAATGTAACAACTAAAATGGCACCATCCAATATAGCCTATATCTTAATTGTAAAAAAGAATGCACCTTGAGCCTCTTACAAATAATATTATAATTATTTTTTATTTTTGTCACGCTTGGAGCTATCGCAAATAAATACACTGAGCCCACGGATCCCGTCCTGCATGAAATACAACCAATATAAAAGTCATTTAGGCCTAAAATCTCCTTATAAATGTATAGTTATTATGTGTCTGTCTGTATCTTCTACTGGTATCCTAACGCCGATGCGGTGGTGAGTCTCTGTCCATACAAGGCATAGGGAGAATAATATGGACCTGTGGCAGCGGGCATCTGAACCGAAGCGCCGGGGGGCATGGGGCTCTTTGAATAGGGGTGATAGCGCGTGCTCAATCCCAGAGGGTGATGCGGGCTCCTGAGGGTGAGCGTTCCAGGGCTGCCCGGGGCCGCATTTGGAGGCATGTGCATATGGCAGGCCATGGCGGCCGCCGCAGCGTTGGCTAGCGATGATGATCCCGGGTATCCTGATATCAACTTCTCCGTCCCCGCAAAAGCAGTGTGAGTCCTTAGGTGATTGAGGAGCTCTTCTGAGCAAGAAAACCGTTTGTCGCAAGGTCCGTTAGCCGACACCCAATTACAGACGTGTGGCAGAGGGTCATTTGGGAGCATAAAGCCATAGGGGTATAACGGGTGTCCAGCAAAAGATGGCGGCGAGGAATGCACGCCGTGCAAAGGGTGAGTTGGGTACATGAGAGGGTATCCTGACTTCAGAGCCGAGGACTCATGGCACTGCGAGGCACTGGAAGCACCGGATAAGTGGCTTGCGCAGTGGTAACTCAGGCAGTACGGGTCTCTACACAGGCTAGCAGACATTAGGGACGGAGGAGAAGCCCTGGACAAGGGGCTCCCAGCCTTATTGCACTGAAGTTGGCTGGCAGCGGCAAACTGAGCACTGAGTAGTTGACTGCTAGATTTCGTCGGGTCTAAAGTCATTCCGTGAGGGAGAAAGTGTTGGGGATAGCCTGCGTATGCACCTGCTAAACTTCCAGGGTAGGACATGCCAGCAGGCGGTAGAGGGAAAACGGTGTGCCCAGGTTTATAGGGGGAGACTGGCGCTACGAGTCCTCCTGAACCCAGAAGTTGAACAGATGATGCAGAGGAGACAGATGTGAGTGAGTCTGATGTGATAGCCTTTGATCCAGAGGTGGTCTCCTGGTGTTGGTTAGCCTCACCGTTAATCCCAGATATCCGGCTGTGACTACCACTGCCGTTTCCCTCCATTGTACTGTTTTTATTGCTTTCAGATTCCTTATTCTTTTCCTCCTTGTCTCCCTGCTTACCCTCAGATGGCAGCGGAGACACAGAGTGGCAGGAGCTGGGGCTGCCTGTCCTGGGGGTAAACGGCTGGCAGGTGGCGCTAGGCACTCGGAAACTAGCTTTATCTCCACTCAGACTACCACTGCTGGACGAGGAGTCCTTGTTCTTCTCCGATGATTTGGAGTAGGGTTTGAAGCTAGATTTGTCTTCATTTCCAATGTCACTCATTTTTAGTGGTCCGGATTTGGTCTCTTTGTCACTAGATCCATTTGAGGTTACAGATGAGAGTTTGGAAGAGGACGGAGGGTCTGGTTTTCCGATTTGTGAGCAGGTCTGTGCCAAGAGAGCCAACGGACTTTTCTTGGCATCCAGCTGCAAAATAAGATAAAATAATATTTATTATTCAAGTTTTCACTGTAATGTTTTTTTCATGGGGTGTTTCAAAACCAAGCAATATGTTCCTGTTTATACAGTGTATTATGTGCCCTTGGAGAACTCCGTTAATTACGCACGAGTTTAACGCATTGCGTATAAGGTTATTATAGCCATATATCTGCACAGTCTTAGAAAAATAGGTTCTGGATAGAACCAGAAAGGGTTCTATGATTGCTTCATATATGGCACCCCATAAGGTTCTATATAGAACCGACATGTGTTCCATATAGAACCCTATATGGAACCCAAGGGTTCTATATGGAACCAATTTTGGTTCAGCGAAGAAGAACCCCTTGGGTTCTGATCAAAGGGTTAGACTCTTTAGGGGTGCCATATATGAAGCAATCAATAGAACGCTCTTGGGTTCTATCCAGAACCTTTTTTTCTAAGAATTAATGTGAATGTACAATAACTATATGATAATAAACGTATATAGATACAACTCAAATGGCCTAATAGTACCGATACTTTTAAATCTGAAAACATAGACAGAAAAACATTCATTCAAAAGTAATAACTGCCCAAAATCACACTTTTGCAATCTCTTTCTATCCCGTCCCCTGTAGCCTGTGGCCAGCGTAGTGCTTACCTCGATGGGACTGATAGGAGTTGATGGCAAAGGTTGAAGGTACTCCGGGTGCAAAATGTGTCCTCCCCGTGCGGTAAGCATTTTCAAAATCTTTATGGGTATACGATTAGCCTGCCGTAAAGGGTTTGACGGAGAGACGAGGTGAAGAAATTGATTGTTTATTCTCGGTGCGCCCTTCTCCCCTGAATAACTGTTCTCCCACACCGGAATCGCGATACTATTTCTCAGGACAGAAAATGCGGGCGATGTGATCATGACCCAATTCTCATTGAAATGGAAGAAAAACAGCCTACATTTGTTATTTGGGAATAAAAAATCTAATCAAAGTAACATGTCATTCTATAGCACCACAGTTCGAAATAAAACCAATAAATAGATAAACTTTTTATAATCCTTATTAGAGGCAGAGAAGATCAGAACATATCCCGTTCATATCGCAGCAGGAGTGAATGTGTGGCTCGGACGCATCCTTCCTCAGTGTCGCTGTGTGTGAGTGTGGCAGTGGCAGTAGCACGTCTGTGCGCTTGCTCTCTCTACGTCGGAAGTAGCCTATGCTCTCCTCCCTTCATCAGCATCTGAATTAGTCTCGAGATTAAAGCCTCTGCCGCCTTCCAATCAAATGAGCCCCTGAAGTGATTGGAGGGTCAATGGAATGTGATGTCACCTCAAATGGGTGTACTGTATTATTTTGCCAACTCGATGGAGCTTATTTTATTGTTGTGTTTAATATGCGCGTTCGCACATTTACATGTAGGGAGTGTATGGGAGGACTATTATGGGTGGAATAGACTGTTTTCAAAGGATATCCTGGGAATGACTTAAACCATGGACATATGAGTCTGTACGTTTTATGGCAAGTTGTGTTGTTGTAAACATGTTATGCATGTAGAATAGATGTAATGTTAATAAATGTAATATTATTTTAGGCAAAAGTCTAGCAGAATTTGCACTAATGTAATTTGATTGTCCTAAAACATATAGTCTATCTAGGTTATAGGATTTTCCAACACATAGTTATGCTTATAAAACGTTGAAGATAAATGCTTGGGGCTTTTCAGTATGGTTAGTTATTCTCCATTCAAACACTTGCTGACATCAGTGTGCTGTGGCACTACAGTGGAATGTGCATGTCCCATATTGTCAATATAATTTACTACCCCCCATACCCTCCCAACACCTCTTTCAATCACACTCTCTGTCTTCTGTCCATTTCGCCCTATACTAGTTATTTGTCAGTTGTCTAAATTCAGGTAATATGCAGCAGTAGCAGTCACAGTGAACGAGGAAGAGAGGAGATAGAATGTGCACCTCATCCTCTTTCCAATTCTTGAGGTTACGTTCCAACTGGAACCCTATTCCCTATACACCTTTAGGGAACCCTTTCTCGATCTGTGGAGTACTGTTTTATATTGGTTCTTTGAATATCCCTTTGTATAACCATTTGTATGGCTCTTTATTAGAATGTTAGAACCAGAGGGTTCTTCATTACACTGTTACAACCAGAGGGTTCTTCAATACACTGTTACAACCAGAGGGTTCTTCATTACACTGTTAAACATTTCCCAGCTACTGGTTGCAGGGAAAATACGATAAATAAGTTACGATATGTTTAGAGCTGGATTAAGGTATTATTGCTGTAAGGGATAGTATGCTGCTGCATTCTCACTACTTGGGAATCAACCTCTCGTGGGATTTGAAGTCACAACCTATTGGTTGCCAGAGACCTGACTTTCCTACTACACCACCAAGTCTGTTAATATGATAGAGATTGTTAATAGAGTAGAACCAATAGACATTCTGCCATTTGTCCCTATGAGGGAACCCTTTTGAGAGAACCCTTTGATTTTTTAGAACCCTCTCACAAGGAATCCTCGTGGGGTTCTTTGTTTTGTCCCTGTAGGGCAACCCAATTGGGTTCTACACAAAACCCTCTCATGAAGAGCCCTCTGGTTCCAGGGTTTTGTCATCTGTCCCTATAGAGGAACCCTTTTGGATGCCACATAGAACCCTTTGATTTGTCCCGGTAGGGGAACCCTTTTGAGTTCCATATAGAGCCCTCTCATGAAGAACACTCTGGTTCCAGGTAGAAACAATGATAAGTTCTACAGCTATACTTATAGGATACTTCAGATGTGTTTATAGCAAACACTGTTAGGTAATCACATGGTACTGGTCAGTAACTTTAAGGATAAATGTGTGCAAAATTTAGTATAAAGGTATTTTTTCTACCCAATATTAAATATTAAGGTACAATCATTACTGCACTTTGAAATGTAGGTGGGGGCAATGTGCTGGTGGGGGCTCATTAGCATATTTGGGGGCATGGTCTAAAATATATTGTATTTGTGCCAACCATTAATGGAAGTGTTGTACCAGTTTAAGTTGTTTTATTGTTATATTGATGAAGACTGACCACCGCATTTGTCCACTCCCAGTTCTACAGTCTTTGTAAGAGCTTGTGACAATCAAGAACTGCACTGTTAAAGGTTACTGTGCATTTTCCAGGAAGTTCATGTTTATTTTCCAGTAATTTACTGTCAGCTTGTGATTATTGTAAAATTTACAGTAACTTACTATGGCTGATATTTGTCATGCTCACTGGTCTGATTGTGTGGTAGGAAGGTCAGTTTCCTGCAAACTAAGAGGTTGAGGCCAGGTGCGGCTGAGTCCCAAGTGTGTTCATCACAAAGAATGCTTAGTAGTTGTCAACTAATGTCACTAATGTTATCTTGTAATAAAAAAAGTTAATTGAAAGTACAGTAATTTACAGGCAGCTAGTTGCAAGTAAATTAATAGCAGTTAACCTTTAACAACATAACCACTTGGTACACCACTTCCATTGACAGTTGGCACTGCAACCAGTAGCCTGTAGTGTACTGTAAAATTACAGGAACCTTTTAACAGTGTAACATTTCATGGCAGAAAAGGAAAACATGGCGGAGAGGGAAATAACAGGATTGTCCTTCACAACCATCACAGCAGTAAAGAACCCTTCCTGATATGCATTTTTTTTTTTACACATATCACCCTCACCCCTGACAAAGAACCCCTCAAGAACCTTTTGTATTTTTTGTTTATTGTACACTATTTTTGACCAAAGCCTTATGGGTCGTGGTCGAAAGTAGTGTACTAGGCAAATGTAGGGAACAGGGTGCTGCTTGGGTCTCACACCAATCCCTCAGCCTAAAGTAGACAACTCTCATGTCATCATATTTCACCAACACTGAAGGCTGACACATTCGATTAGGCAGCGCAGCTCCAAGGGCCAGTAATTCAGGGTTGATTAAAAAAAAATCTAATATTTTGGGTGGGTTTTGAGTTGAAAAGTTTACAATGTTTGATTATATTGACTGTGGTTCAAATGACAGTTATTTACATAGTTTTTATAATAGTGTAAAATGTAGTCTACTCTTGCTTGTCTTTTTCATTATGTGCAAAAAGGTACAAAAATATGAACTGATGCAAAAGTCCCAAAAATATCAAACTCCTTATTTTCAGTTTATCTGAGGCCTACAAGGGAATCCCTAACAGCAGTAGTTTGACATTCGATTTAGATTGAGGTGCGCAATTTGCTCAATCAAAATTATGATGAACATAAATTGTCACATCTAAACAAGATATTATGAATGCAACCCGCCCCTATTAACATAGTTTTGCCGACAACTTGCATAATAAGTCACTCACATGATAAGATGCTTGTGACATTTGACCAATTCCACAAGCTAAACGGCTCAAAAACAATTAGTCATTAATTTCATTTTTCAGATCGGATTATTCCTATATTACCAAAACGTCATAGCCTATATCACCTAATTTAAGCGTCCTGCTGATCAGAAAAAAAGTTACAATTTATGCAAGTGGATTTTAAAAAAATGATACCAGGGGTGCTGTTTTCAGCAATGGCTGTCAGGCCCCCGACACAGCGCGTGAGTTATTAGGGCGTAGAAGGGCGACCATAAATTTCCACCGTCAGGCAAAACTCCTTTTATTGTCCGCGTGATGGATAGCCCATTGCACCAGACACCAAGTACTCGGCATTAAACGGGAACACATTTTTTGTTGCCATAATTCATGACATTTAAAATAGAACGTTTGAAATCCTACCCATATTTCACACTAGTGACATGTTTATGAATCACTCCCTACATGCAAATATAATTATTTACAGCACAGACGGGTCCATCAGAGATCTTTCACCTCTTTTCCGAGGACAGCCACGGTGGTTGGAGACCAACACATGATTGGTAACTGATTCTCTCCTACAATATAGGTCTACAGAAAGCTTTTTTTTTGCATTTGTTTTATAGTAAATGTTTTATTTTATTATATGACATGACCGCTATATTTGACGTTGCTTTGAAGTCCAATGTTGATTATTTCAATTAATTTCTAAATTCTCATGAACTAAAACTCGTATATTGCTGCTAAGCCTTTATAGTGTTGTTTTGATATGATGTAGCTTATGTGCCACTATTTCAACAGCTAAAACTGCCCTCAGAATAAGCTATAGTGAATATTTGGGTTCTCAGTTATTTTTTCCGATTGAGTTTTGGAAACATTCCCTAAACCGCAGAGACCTTCAGTATATGAGCAATTTGAAGACGTGACGCCATAAATTATAAACTTACATTATATTATATAGCCTTTTAACCTCCATTATGAGTTGGACTGTCTCCTCCACTATGCTAGAGACAAGATACATTTTTAACAATTGGCTTAATTAACAGGGGAACTTATTGGAGATAAGAGTTTATATGACAGGTGCTGTTATTATGACTGTAGTCGTGTATTGTACATGACCCTACAGACATATAAGTGCAAATATAATTTACCGCAGTTTTTACTATTCATGAGTACAGTAGTGGTTCATTTGTTCTCAACTCATCATGTCTCTATTCTCCAGTTAACGTAAAACATGCAACGAAACACACGCATGCAACCGATCCCAATGACACAGTTGTTCGTTATGTACATAATCATTACACAATAAATAAAAACGAATCTACTTCTGAATTGCTGTTTTTATTCATGTAAGTAGCTTTTGCCTCTACCATCTTTCAACTGTAGTGTTATCTAATAACATGTCTTTGTCTGGCACCTCGAAATATCTAGGAAGTGGCAGCAAGGCCTAATGTATCAGCTTGTAACCATCATGCAAAAACCAAAGTATTCATTAGAATCATCTGTGTCTATCATTTGAACGAAGGATGCCATATAAGAGCCCCTGACTTGCACATCTAAGCCTTGCTGTGCCTGTATAAATAATCTGATCAATAAATGTGACATGATAATGTTGAGCAAATGGAGAATAAGACATTTCTTTGACATGAATATTCACGTTGTGGCAGAGAGGCTTGCTGGTTACCATCTCAGCAGATGGACAGAAAGGTGGACTATTGGATCTGACAGGTTAAAAGGGGAGATGAATCATAATGGTTGGAAGGTGCTATTGTTTCATACCTCTTTTCCTGACCTGTCAGTGAGTGTAGAGAACACAGAGGCCTTAACTCTTTGTTCCATAGAAGCAGTCCTAAGAGACACTTCAAATACAGTTAAATTTTTACAGACGCTCTTACCCAAAGCAACTAGTGTTAAGTGCCTTGCTCAAGGGCAGATTGGCAGATTTTTCACCAAGTCAACCCTGGGATTCGAACCAGCAACCTTTCAGTTACTGGCCCAACGCTCTTAACTAAGCTACCTGCCACCCTTTCAAATGTTTTAGCTATGCTTGATTGTGCTTGCCTGGATTAAGGGAGCCAATCGAATATTCCCAAAACTGGAAGTCCTACCAATCTGGCACAGTAGGCAGGCTAAAGCAAATGCTCAATGTATTTGAATCCAGGTCTGACTCTTGGCCACATGGAAGCGGTCTTAAGTGTTATCCATTCCAGGGCCTGGGACTGAGTATGGATAGAGATTGCTGCTGTTTAATTAATTGGCTTTGCACTGAGGCCTGTCACATTAATAATGGTTAAGTATGTGACCCTACTGTGTCACACAGAGTGGCGTGCTTATCAGGAAATTAACAGCCCTAGCTAATGAACTGAACTCCAGTGTCTTTGGAGCCATGGCAGCATTGACACTATATTCCCTATTTAGTGCAGGGCTCTGTTCAAAAGTAGTGTACTATTTAGTGCATTGGGTGTGATTTGGGAAGGGTGGAAGAGGCTGCATTGGGAAGAGGACACCCTGGGAAGATGTTTGTGGTACACTCATAACACTTTTTTGATGTTATCGTCTTCACAGTTGATAAGGTAAGCAAATGCAATTATTATTCTCATGAATATGTCCCATACATTCATTCCTTGTAAAAATTAGATCTTTCAACTAGTAGCTAGCTCAACTTGACCATGTTTTTTCTAGAAAACAGAGAACAGAGAAATATGTGTGCACTAGGTCAAGGCTTCTTGCATGCATGAGTAAAATAAATAAATATATATATATTTTATTTAACTTTTATTTAATTAGGCAAGTCAGTTAAGAACAAATTATTTTTTACAATGACGGCCTACCAAAAGGCAAAAGGCCTCCTGCGGGGACGGGGGCTGGGATTAAAAATGTAAATAAATCAAATATAAATATAGGACAAAACACACATCACGACAAGAGAGACAACACAACACTACATAAAGGGAGACCTAAGACAACAACATAGCAAGGCAGCAACACATGACAACACAGCATGGTAGCAACACAACATAACAACAAAATGGTAGCAACACAACATGATAGCAGCACAAAACATGGTACAAACATTATTGGGCACAGACAACAGCACAAAGGGCAAGAAGATAGAGACAACAATACATCACACAAAGCAGCCACAACTGTCAGTAAGAGTGTCCATGATTGAGTCTTTGAATGAAGAGATTGAGATAAAACTGTCCAGTGTGAGTGTTGGTTGCAGCTCATTCCAGTCACTAGCCGCAGCGAACTGCAAACTAGGAGCGACCCAGGGATGTGTGTGTGCTTTGGGGACCTTTAACAGAATGTGACTGGCAGAACGGGTGTTGTATGTGGAGAATGAGGGCTGCAGTAGATATCTCATACAGGGGAGTGAGGCCTAAGAGGGTTTTATAAATAAGCATGAACCAGTGGGTCTTGCGACGGATATACAGAGATGACCAGTTTACAGAGGAGTATAGAGTGCAGCGATGTGTCCTATAAGGAGCATTGGTGGCAAATCTGATGGCCGAATGGTAAAGAACATCTAGTTGCTCGAAAGCACCCTTACCTGCCGATCTATAAATTATATCTGCGTAATATAGCATGGGTAGGATGGTCATCTGAATCAGGGTTAGTTTGGCAGCTGGGGTGAAAGAGGAGTGATTGCGATAGAGGAAACCAAGTCTAGATTTAACTTTAGCCTACAGCTTTGATATGTGCTGAGAGAAGGACAGTGTACTGTCTAGCCATACTTCCAAGTACTTGTATGAGGTGACTAACTCAAGCTCTAAACCCTCAGAGGTAGTAATCAGACCTGTGGGGAGAGGGGCATTCTTTTTACCAAACCACATGACCTTTGTTTTGGAGGTGTTCAGAACAAGGTCAAACCTGGCGCAATTTAGATATTGGCCACTAGATGGCAGCAGTGTATGTGCACAGTTTTAGACTGATCCAACGAACCATTGCATTTCTGTTTAAAATGTTGTATCAAGACTGCTCAAATGTGCCTAATTGGTTTATTAATAACTTTTCAAGTTCACAACTGTGCACTCTCCTTAAACAATAGCAATGGTATTATTTCACTGTAATAGCTACTGTAAATTGGACAGTGCAGTTAGATTAACAATAATTTAAGCTTACTGCAAATATCACATATGTCTATGTCCTGGGAAGTTTTCTTGTTACTTACAACCTCATGCTAATCGCATTAGACTACGTTAGCTCAACTGTCCCGAGGGGGACCCACCAATCCTGTAGAGGTTTTAATAAAATTTGCGGAAAATTGGCCAAAGATTTGCTACAACTGTTTGCCAGAAACCTGTTTTCTTTGGTAAGGGTGTGCATCCCAAATTGCACCCTATTCCCTATTAGTGCGCTACTTGACCAGAGCCCGGTCAAAGTAGTGCACTACTGTACTGTATATAGAAAATAGGGTGCCATTTGTGACGCACACACTGTAGATGTTTTTTTTAATATATATATGTGTTAGTGTAGAATGTTCCCAGATTATGCATTGTTTGATCATCAAGAACAAAGGTTGATGTTTGTCAGTATGTTTTAAGGGTCTAAGGCCAATGCTTTGCTTATGGAACTACAGTCCTGAATGAACCGGCAATAGGCTGAGGATAAACTCAGTAAAGCCTAACTACAATAACAACATAATATGTATTGACTACAATAACCATTATAAGAGGTTATATGCTGACTACAATAACGTTTAGGAGGGCTACATGCTGTATCATAGAGCTAAGTTCTATTGGTCTTGTAAAAGTGCCTCTGACTGATGAGCTAGATGTGAAACTCTTTGCAATCTCTCTGCGGCTGCCTGCCTGGCTAGCTGTCTGACAGATCTAAATTGCAGTCTCTGATGGTCTTGATAGCATGTTATTGCATCCTGTGGTAGACATCCCTGTCTTTAAGTGTGGGAATTAGGCTGCGAGTTAAGAGATGCCTTTCAACGTTATTAAACGGCAAGGAACGAGACTGCTTTCTTCTGTTCTGCACCCAAAGATACAAAATAGAAACCCTCACAGAAGCTGTCAGGGAAAAGGTTGGGTGGATCTGTCAGAAAGTATTACAGATCTTATGCATTCAGGACAGGACATTTCAGATCCCTAGAAGGAATACTCTTCATTACATTCCTTTCAACTGTCTGCACGGTGCATGGAAGATTTTTACCCTCTAAATAGCACCGACATAATTTGTAAAAACTTAACTCGGAGAGAGCCGACATACGTGAAATATCATGATGTCTCTCATGATGCCTTTCAGAAGTGAAACAACATGAGATGAGGTGTAGTCAGTATGACATGACTGAAACAGAGTTAGAAAAGTTGAGGTGAAAACCTAGAACATTCCGGTGAAGGGTATTTTTCATGGTGTCTCATCAATTAACTAAAGCTGTGGTCGGAAGAGCCTTGGGGTGGGTTGGACGGAAGTACAGCCTGGAGAAGAGATTATGGTGTCGGTCTGTCGGTCGTCCACTTCTTGCCACCAGGTAGACGAGGAAGAACTTGGCAAGCTGCAGTTATGGTATAGAACGGATCTGACTGGATCTGACTTCACCTCCCCTCCTTGTTAGGACTGGAACGAATGTGTGGTACGGCTGGTGCATCACAATTTGACAGCTGCCATATTACTGCCCTTAGAACTTTGTGGAAACTTCAGGAAGACGCATTTAAGACCGATCCCCTAATAGTCTTACAGGAGATAAATGAAATGGAATCAAGACTTCAGTTCTAGACATCAAAGCATGGATGGCATGGCACCATGGTGTGTGATGCTTCACTCTGAAGGACTGAAGGAACCTTATCGGCAAGTTTTAGGTGCATTTCCTATTATTTGATAATAAGTTCAATAACAACACTACATGGAATGATCACAAAGACACCAATAATAACATCTTGCTTTTGAAATGTGTAATTCAATGTATTTTCAAATGTAATTCAATATTATACCGTACAGTTCACAAGTACAGTTCACATGCTGAATTCACTGAGTAAAGCATGGTTTGTTAGTTTGCTAATCCCATATTTATTTACTAATTTAAGATTTAATTTATGAGAGTTGAGCCGGGCTGGAAAGGTAGCAGGTAGCATGTTATGACAGTGGAAGGAGTGGTGCAGGTTGGGATGACTGTCGGTGATAGGCAGATTATTCAGCCTAAAGTAGTCCTGAAGAATGATCTTGTCACATTTCACAGGCCGGATTAAGGATAACCAGGAGGGGCGCTTCAATCAAGACTTAGTGTCACGCGGTGGGGGACAGGATAGCAGGCAGGCAGGCAGGCATCCAGGCATAAAAGGCATTTATGATGGCAAAAACTGGAAGGCAGGGTTGGACGCTGCTTTGCAGCAAGGTGCAGCTGTTTTGGGATTTTTCCTTTGGGAACAAATACTAGCCTGGACCCAGCACTGTTACAGCTGTCTTTCTAACTCCAATGGTTATTGTTTGGCGTGACAATGACAGATCAAACAGACTGGGACCTGACTTGTCAGACACCTTGATTGGTGGTTATTTCTGTGTTTATAAAGCGGATCGTCATTCCTTTCATCAGTACACTCTTAAAGTAATTTTACCATCATGAGAGAGTGATGCACTTGACAACATACTACTCATTTCATTCTGTATTGAGTAGATAATAGTATACTACCTGTATCCATCTGTAATGGCAAGCATTTAGCATTTAGCATTTTAATGAAAATATCATGTATGCCATCTTGCATTTTAAATGAAAGTGCTTTAAATGTCCCTCTGGGCTGTGAGATGTTACTTCCTTGATGGAAAGAGAACAAAAAGACAAAGTAAGATCGTCTGGGATAGAGTGACAAATTAAATGGGATAGAGTGACAAATAAAATAAGGTCTGGTCCCAAATGGAACCATATTCCCTATATAGTGCACTACTTTTCCCAGAGCCCTATTGGGCCTGGTAAAAAATAGTGCACTAAATAGGGAGCCATTTGGGACTCAGTCAAAGTAAGATCATCTGGGATAGAGTGACAAATTAAATTGAACCTCGTGTGACCTGTCAGCGGTGTCACTTGATATTAATATCTAAAGCACATTATGGTTTATTGCAATGCAGCGCCTAGTTTACTCATCTGTCACCTCAGATTCATCACAATTTTTGACCGTTTCTTTTAAGTCGCAAGTGTCAGAATGAGGAGGACCCCTTTAATTGGCAAATGAGTGACACAGACATGGGCCATCGGGGATGCTGCTGACTTTATTCCAGTACCAAGTAGAGATGTAGCATGCGTCTGAAATGGCACCTTATTCACTATTTAGTGCACTACTTTTGCCCTATAAAGGGAATAGGGTGCCACTTTTGACCAAATGTTGTTTTTGATGAGCTATTATTGGCGTAGGAGGCAGTAGGAGAGAGCAGTCTATCTGGAAATGAGAAGTGACAGCAGACAGAGGACTGGAGACAGTCAGGGGCTAGCTTAGGGCTCTGTCAAAAGTAGTGCACTATATAGGGAATATGGTGCCATTTCAGATGCAGGCCATTGCCAAACGTATAAACCTTCATGTATATTTGAACCCTGAATTATTATTGCACAGTGTTTGTCCAACTGTCATTTTACCATGTAGAAAAACAAGGTAACTAGTGATATATTAGAACTTTTACATCTACATTGACAGATACTGTAGGCTTAGGACTGGGTTGTGCACTACAGTATTTTAGGCAGTTTTAAAGCAGTGCAGGACTTAACATGACAACCATCTCTGAGAAAATCTGTAGTTGATGAATAGCTCACTGTAATTCAATGGGGTGTCTGTCAGTTTAACGCACAGTTCAATAGGACCTCTTCAATAATCACAATAAAGGCTGCTTCATAGCTTTCACTTAACACATGGCCAAATGCTTTTCTTTTAACTGTCCCAAACCCCTCACCACCACACACAGGTATCATACCAAATGGCATCCTATTCCCTATATAATGCACTAACTTTTGACCATGGCCCATTGGGCTCATCGGGCTCATCGGGCTCGTTTCATACAGAGGGTAATATGTTGGCCCAAAATGTTATAATGCCATGCCATGCTGTTTTCACGGGTTCATGGTTTGAACAGACCAATAGCTTAATTATCTTGGTTAATTATCATGGTTCTTTGACATCCTTTCTGCTTCGTGTGTGGTTTATAAGTACGTTTGGGAAAAGATCACATCTTTCCCATGGAGATTTGCTAGACAAAATGGACACTTTTCCAATTAGTGTTCCTAATTTCCTACGCAGAAGAGTGGAAAGAAAGCATTGTTAGTTTTCTCAAGGGCTTTTTACAGAGAACCCATTTATTTACCATAAACTCAAGACTTCATGTTTGGTTTCATAAAGCAATGTTTTAACACGTAATGCTTTATAATTCTCTCTAAAATGTGGTGCTCGTACATGATTGAATACTTAAACACCCAGTTAAATTGTTGCATTTGTCATGATGTTGGCCTGTGGGTGAGGTTTATTGCCCCCCATAAGTACCTTTATGGCCCCCCATAAGTTCCTCTCTCTTGACTACAGAAGGACTCTTGAAAAGCCTTTGTTAAACATAGAGAGTCTGGGAACATCAAAAAGTGGGGGGAAAGGAACCATATTTCGATAATCCAACCAGTTGAAAATATGTGTTGGTACTTAATGAATATGATGCCAGATCAGTTGGCGTCTGAGACATTATTACTGATGATAGGACGACATAAACTGTATCTTGGAAAGTCTACACATTCTAGTTATCAGATTCACAAAAATTGTTGTGCAATTTAAATGTTTAAATATGAAACAATTTGTGAAAATATTGAATGTAATTTTAGCTTCCAAATGAGAGAATTGGGTTTTCATAAGGTTAAAGCTCTGATCACTCAGTGGCCCCGCCCATGTGAAGAGACATTGTTAGTAAACTATGAAACATGCCCTCTCTCCTACCACTATATAAAGCCCTTGATGAAAATGTAACTTTCTGCTCCAAGGATGTTAGGGCGACAGTCCTACGTTAAAAGGGCCCAGATAATAAGCTGTTCCAAGGACGTGTGGACTTGAGGTCCCTATGTTGAAAGGACAAAGACCACCCACAGAACTAAGCCAACCTTAGAGAACCTAACGAAATTAGCATCGAATTTCAATGTGAAGGTGACTACCTACACCCCGGAAGGATGAATTTTGACTATACCAGCGAGAATATAGCATGAGCTTAAAGTATGGCAACTTGGTATGAACTTTGAACTCTTATTCACTAAAGAAGTGATACCTCCTAGCCTTCGCGTTAGCGCAGCAACTGTAGATGTGGGCTAGGAGAGGACGGACAGAGTATTTGTTCTACCACACGACGACGGTACTACCAAGTATCCATTCTACCACCAGATATTCTTCAGAGGACCAGAGATCCATGCTGGACCACCCGGCCTCCCATCTACCGAAGCGCAGCTCAGAGTAAATATTTATTGCATTCTCCTTTTTCAAATGGCCATTAATTTAGAATGCATAAGATACTGTATTTACGATAGCATAGCTTCTCCCTTTGTTCCTCAGTCTTCCCGCTCTTTCACTCAAACCCAACCCCCCTCTCTTTGTGTAACCAGCTGTCATGTCGGCTCCGTCCACCAGGGACGTTTTCTTTATGACATAATTTGTAATCAATGTATGTTCCATTCTGTGTATATGTAATTATGTGTGATTGGTTAGGTATTTAGTAAATAAATAATGAAACCAAATTTTGTATTGCTGATTCAACTTGTTAACCAGGGTTCGTGAAGATAACCAAGAATTTACAACTTTCAGATGAGACTAAATAAGGTGACGATTAAATATTGACTGCTATTGATGTCAAAGATTACTAGGTCTTTAAGAGTTTATTCGGAAGATAACAGCTCTATAAACATTATTTCGTGGTGCCCCAACTTTCTAGTTAATTATCTACCTGATTAGCTTAATCAGGTAATATTAATTACAGAGAAATGATTTTATAGAATAGCATGTCATATCACTTAATCCGGCATAGCCAAAGACACAACACATTTCATTATGGGAATTTATTTTCAGTATTTATTTGGTGGTGTGTTTATGGTTACATGGGTGTTGTCAGTTAGTGACCTGTGAAGTGAAGTGTAGGATGGCGCTAAGACCAGCTTTCAGATGCTGGCACTATCTCCTGGTTTCTGGTGAGAGACATGTCTACGTACAAAATGGCACCCATTTCCTTATATAATGCACTACTTTTGACCAGGTCCTTTAGGGCTCTGGTTAAAAGTAATGCACTATGTAGGGAATAGGGTGCCATTTGGTTAGAAACCATGGTCATACCTGGATGACTCTTCTGTCTTAACATAAATGTTAGCTGAGCAGCACACACATACCATATTTGTTTCTGGGTTTCTAGATTACTTAATACTTAACATGATGGATAAAAATGTAATTCCTTCTCCACCTCCTCAGTCTCCTGTTCTGTCATTGGAAGTTTGTTGAGAGAGTGAGAACAGAATGATGGGGAAATTTGGGTCATTGATATTTAGCATGATTTAATAGTAGACTATGCCTCCAACAATCTGGAGTGTGGAATGTGGTTTATGTGGACATTATTGACAACAAATGCAGAGATTCTATTAAATCAGTAGATTCATACGAGCAAGCCCTATAAATATTGAAACAAGTGGACAAGATGGAAACAAAATGGAAGATAAGAGACAGACAACCCCGCATGGCAGCAGGAAACAGTGAGATTAACTTATTGAAACAATAACATTTCAATAACACTAATGTTCATATTGTGTGTCAGTATGTGTACGGAAATGGGAAAGAATGTTTAATTTAAAGGGGATCGTAAAAGGATCAGGATACAAGGCAAGATACCTCTGACTTTTATCTCAGTTGGCTTCTCAGTGACCCTACTGCATTTGTCTAATGTACACCTATACTACCTTTACATTTTCTTCAGTCCGACTTCTGTGTCATTATTACCAGGTAATCTTCAAGGAAAGTACAATGCATTATATTTCCATTGGTAATCTTCACTTTGAGTGTTCCTTTAATCTCTCCTTAATAGCTTGTGCAAAAGGAAGATCCTCGTGGAATTTAAGCTTACCACGGCCATTTGGGGTTGCCTCTGGAAATGGAACACAAACTATGGAGGTGTATTCTCTAAGTTACTGTACATTTATGTCTAAAATAATGATTGAGGAAGTGTTTTATTAAGGTGCCGTTGTCACTGATCTTAAGTGGATTATAAGTGGATAAGAGTGTCTGCTAAATGACAAAAATGTACAATGTAGTAGTTGCTTTATCTGGGGGCCTAGCTAGCCTTTCTCTGGAGCCTATCTTGCCTTTCCCTGGGGCCTCCCTCTCTCACACACACACAAACACACACACACAAAGAGAGAGTGTGAGAGAGAGAGCCATTGGCAGGGGTTAGGTAGGTGATCCCTAGGAGGAGGAGCTGGTGGTTCTTCACACAAAATCAATTCTGGCATTTGGTGTTGGCAAGCCAGCAGGGTTGGGGTGGGGGGACTTTTTCATGAGGTACTGTTTGAAGGTTTAAAACCTCAGAGGATTCTTGGGGCGATGAATGAATATAAAAAAGGGGTACTGTTGCTTAAAGAGGCAATCTGCAGCTGCTAAATACATTTTTAGACTAATAAATTACCCATTGATTCTTAATTAATATTACTTACAAATGCCTCATGAGTTTAGTTCAACTGTCGTACCACATCAGAAACGAAATATACGTATACTTCATTTTTTGTAAACAAAGTACATGTAAACAAACACTATACTGCATTTCCTCAAAACATGTTTAAAACAATTATTTTAATATCATGGATGGTCAGTTCTTTCATCCATTGCTCTGTCTATGAATCTGAGATTGGTTAAATTTCTCCAGCCCTAATAATCCCTCAGCTATTTACTGAAACAGGGGAAGGGAAAATGTGTTTATTATTGTTTCAATTGCTGATTGCCCCTTTAAAGTTGAGCCGCCACATCATCAATGAGGAGGACTGTTGGTGGTTTCATTATTCAAATAAAAAATATAAGGAAAGACAACAAAATTCCATTGCCTGGTATTGGACCTCTGTGTTAGTCAGGAGAGCTAGCTAGCTAATTTAACACAGGCAACTACACAAGACAGTAGATTAAAATAAATCTAGTGAGGGGGAACAGTTCCCCATCTGCAAGTCCCTTAAAGGAATAATCCACTCAAAAACAATCTTTTGATATTTGTTTCATTAGTCCACTGTTCATACAGTCCCACAATGATGAATCAAGTTTTCAAAATTTAGGACTTTCAAAAGCAAACTGTAACTTGCCACATCATGAGCATGACCTCCAACCAGGCGGCAGAGGAGGAGCATGACCTCCAACCAGGTGGCAGAGGAGGAGCGTGACCTCCAACCAGGAGGCAGAGGAGGAGCGTGACCTCCAACCAGGAGGCAGAGGAGGAGCGTGACCTCCAACCAGGCCGCAGAGGAGGAGCGTGACCTCCAACCAGGAGATAGAGGAGGAGCCTGACCTCCAACCAGGCGGCAGAGGAGGAGCCTGACCTCCAACCAGGAGACAGGGGAGGAGCCTGACCTCCAACCAGGAGACAGAGGAGGAGCCTGACCTCCAACCAGGAGGCAGAGGAGGAGCATGACCTCCAACCAGGAGACAGAGGAGGAGCCTGACCTCCAACCAGGAGCATGACCTCCAACCAGAAGGCAGAGGAGAGTACAGCCTGGTTGGCTGGACAGCTGGGATTCATGTAATGGGGTGGGGATGAGGGAGGAGGTTAGTGAGGGGGTGGGGCTGTGGCTGGAATGACAAGGTTGAGCACTGGAAGTCCTGGTGGTCTTATCTTTCAACATTTAACCATGTTTTGAGGCTATACAGTGGCCATGTCTGAAGTCTGTCTTGCCTACTATTTACCAAAACTGCACGATGTGTATACTACATACTATTTAGAACATATTATTTAGTAGAAATGTATGCAGTGAGCCACAAATATTAACATACTAGTGTCACCCATAATGAGAATGCGTCATCTACCCTAAACAAAAATATAAACACAACATGCAACAATTTCAAAGGTTTTACAGTTTATTTAAGGAAATCAATAAATTCATTAGGCCCTAATCTATGAATTTCACATGACTGGGAATACAGATATGAATCTGTTGGTCACAGATACCTTAAAAATATTGTAGGGGTGTGGATCAGAAAACCAGTCAGTATCTGGTGTGACCATGATTTGCCCCATGCGGCGCGACACATCTCCTTCGCATAGAATTGATCAGGCTGTTGATTGTAGCCTGTGGAATGTTATCCCACTCCTCTTCAAAGGCTGTGCGAAGTTGCTGGATATTGGCGGGAACTGGAACACGCTGTCGTACACATTGATACAGAGCATCCCAAACATGCTCAATGAGTGACATGTCTGATGAGTATGCAGGCCATGGAAGAACTGGGACATTTTCAGTGCATTATCATGATGAAACATGAGGTGATGGCAGCGGATGAATGACATGACTATGGGCCTCAGGATCTCGTCATGGTATCTCTTTGTATTCAACTTGCCAAAGATAAAATGCAATTGTGTTCGTTGTCCGTAGTTTATGCCTGCCCATACCATAACCACACCGCCACCATGGGGCACTCTGTTCACAATCAGCAAACCGCTCGCACACACGACGCTGTCTGCCATCTGCCCAGTAAAGTTGAAACCGGGATTTATCTGTGAAGAGCTGATATAATAGAAATTCATATAATTTATATGTTTAAGGTAATGGTAAGATAATGACTAAATTATTTATATGTTCAAGGTAATGTTAAGATAATGATTAAAAGTATTCCACCCTGTCACTGTATAATGGAGTGAAATGTATTTGAATCATAAGACTAGAATTCTTTAATGTGTGTGCCTAAGAAAATACAGAGAACAATTAAACTGTGTTTGACCCGACCTGGCTAGAACTCTGAGAAACTTATGATAGGACAGGGAGTCCTTCTCAAGGTTCCTCTAATCTCGGGGGAATGGAACTGTCGGCTGGGTAGTGATAAACAGTGGTGAGAACTCTGGAGAAGGATACAACTCACCTACTGTTTGTGTGTATGTATGTGCGTAGGATATCTACTGTTTGTGTGGAAGTATGTGCGTAAGTAGGGAGCAAGTTATAAAATGGATGTCTTTGTATAAGGGACTTCAGAGCGCTCTCGTGAATAAACATTCTGACTATTGTAAGCTGGTACTCTGTCTGTTTCATTCAACCAGAATCTTACAAATTCTGGGTTGCAGACTGAGTAGTTTAATTGAAGTTCAGTTTAAGAACATTGAGAACAAAATTCTCGTAACAAGAGCACACTTCTCCAGCGTGCCAGTGGCCATCGAAGGTGAGCATTTGCCCACTGAAGTCGGTTGCAACGCCGAACTGCAGTCAGGTCAAGATCCTGTTGAGGGCTACGAGCACCCAGATGAGCTTCCCTGAAACAGTTTCTGATGTTTTGTGCAGAAATTCTTTGGTTGTGCAAACCCACAGTTTCATCATTTACATTTACATTTAAGTCATTTAGCAGACGCTCTTATCCAGAGCGACTTACAAGTTGGTGCATTCACCTTATGATATCCAGTGGAACAACCACTTTACAATAGTGCATCTAACTCTTTTAAGGGGGGGGGGGGGGGGATTACTTTATCCAAGGTATTCAGTTGTCCGGATGGCTGGTCTCATATGATCCCACAGGTGAAGAAGCCAGATGTGGAGGTCTTGGGCTGGCATGGTGACACGGGGTCTGCGGTTGTGAGGCTGGTTCAAAAATGACGTTGGAGGCGGCTAACGGTAGAGAAATAAACCTTAAATTATCTGGCAACAGCTCTCGTCGACATTCCTGCAGTCAGCATGCCAATTGCATGCTCCCTCAAAACTTGAGACATCTGTGGCCTTGTGTTGTGTGACAAAACTCCTCATTTTAGAGTGACCTTTTATTGTCCTCAGCACAAGGTGCACCTGTGTAATGACCATGCCGTTTAATCAGCTTCTTGATATGCCACACCGTCAGGTACCAACACTTTACATGTTGCATTTATATTTTTGTTCTGTACAATACTCAATTGTGTTAATTCCCACAATTAGTTCATTTTGGTATAGTGTGTCAACATATCTGATTATCAGCTGTTGTCAAACACACGTGGGTCCTGAAAGACGATTCTCTTCCTCAGTAGTGTGCAGTGAATTTTACTAAATGAAAAGCCAAATGAGTATGACATCCTGGCATAGCATATTCAATGTCTGAAATTTTACATACCATACATAAATGTTTTTTGCATACCCAAAATGCCTACTATTTAGAACGTAATTATGAGTATTTGGACACGGCCAGTGTTTGTTTGCATTTACTTTGTTTACCAACATTGGAGTTAAACAATCTCGCATTTGGGGTTCTGATGGGGTAGGACAGTTGAACTAAGCTCATGAGGCATTTATAAGTAATATTCATCAAGAATCAATGGGTACACATAATATATTTATGAAAAATGGAAAATGGATGTAGCAACTGCAGATTGCCTCTTTAATGAGCAACTATTAACATTACAACAAAGAATTTCCAGTTAGTACAGTACAAGACTTCCTCTACATCCCAAATGGCACCCTATTCCCTATGCAGTGCAGTACTTTTGACCAGAGCCCTATAGTCCTTAAAACCTCTTAATCCCTCAGCATGCTTCAGTTTGACTGGTGCCTAGCCGAGAACCGAACGATTGGGCTCTTTGCATATTCCCTTAAAATACCTTCGCTTGAAAAATGAGAAAGAAGCTGCAATAGTACTGTTTGTCCATTTTGAGACACCGTAGATAACTCAAGAAATCTGTCCTTAATTTTGACATGTTTTACGAAGAGATCTTAGTCACATAATTTTACATCTAACTAAGATGTTTGGTGCAGTATTTTTCAATAAAACAATGAACATGAAAGCGAGTCGTCTCTCGTTGAATGATAACAAAGACTTAATATCCCTACTGTTGACCAATCACCGACGAAGGGGCATAGACAGCTCCAAACTTTAGCTTGCCTTCAGAATATTGTTTGTGCGCCCGAACAACCAAAAAAAACCTCACCAAAGTCCAAAACTAACTAAAATGTCACAAAATGTTGTCTGCCGAACTGTTTCAAACGGGAGGCATGTGGACGCCTTCAGATGTAAGGGACCTGCATGGTTCTGGTACCGGTTCCAACCAACATTTTTGCTTATAAATCAATCTGTGGACACCATAGATCAAAATGGATTGCATTGAGCGGTAGCCCAGGTCCCCACGGACACAGTAAGGTTTTTTTCTGAACCTGTGTGACTTTGGATGTGAAATATGAAACCACTTCAGCTGGGATGCCCCTTCTATCATTTTATTCACTCGTTCAACTGTCCATCAACTCCTGTCTGAACCCTACATCACAGCCACAGGCAAAGCACATGCCTGCAATCGTTACATCATAGCGCAGAAGGAGAGTGGTAGCATCACGGTAGCACATTCAGAGATTAATTTATGGCCGTTAATCTAAAAAATAATTTATAGATTTTAAACAAAAAACACTTTCTTTTTTGTCATAGACGGATTAATATGAGCATAGCCGCGGGAAGTAAATATTTTTCCAGCACCCCCCTGTCGACAAAACATTCTCACCCCCAAACTACTTCACGCAGCTATGATTATGAGATGAAAGACGAGTTACTAACGAGTTTAGGAAGCCAAGCTAGAGTGCTGTGAGAATTTCACAGCGATGGGGACAGTTGTTTTAATCAAGAGAGACCTTTAGAAAATATGCATATTTTCTCTAACACTAGACATGGAAATATGTATTTTAAAATTATAAGGAAGGTGAAATCCTATAGTTAGCTGTTTAGGAATCATATAAACTCAGCAAAAAAATAAATGTTCTTTCGCTGTCAACTGCATTTATTTTCAGCAAACTTAACATGTGTAAATATTTGTATGAACATAACAAGATTCAACAACTGAGAAATAAACTGAACAAGTTCCACAGACATGTGACTAGCAGAAATTGAATAATGTGTCCCTGAACAAAGGGGGGTCAAAATCAAAAGTAACAGTCAGTATCTGGTATGGCCACCAGCTGCATTAAGTACTGCAGTGCATCACCTCCTCATGGACAGCACCAGATTTGCCAGTTCTTGCTGTGAGCTGTTACCCCACTCTTCCACCAAGGCAACTGCAAGTTCCTGGACATTTCTGGGGGGAATGGCCCTAGCTCTCACCCTCCGATCCAACACGTCCCAGACGTGCTCAATGGGATTGAGATCCGGGCTCTTCGCTGGCCATGGCAGAACACTGACATTCCTGTCTTGCAGGAAATCACGCGCAGAACGATCAGTATGGCTGGTGGCATTGTCATGCTGGAGGGTCATGTCAGGATGAGCCTGCAGGAAGGGTACCACATGAGTGAGGAGGATGTCTTCCCTGTAATGCACAGTGTTGAGATTTTCTGCACTGACAACAAGCTCAGTCCGATGATGCTGTGACATACCGCCCCAGACCATGACGGACCCTCCACCTCCAAACGCGAATCCGACCATCACCCCTGGTGAGACAAAACCGCGACTCGTTAGAGAAGAGCACTTTTTGCCAGTCCTGTCTGGTCCAGCGACGGTGGGTTTGTGCCCATAGGCGACATTATTGCCTGCCTTACAACAGGGCTACAAGCCCGCATTCCAGCCTCACTCAGCCTATTGCTGACAATCTGAGCACTGATGGAGGGATTGTGCGTTCCTGGTGTAACTCGGCAGTTGTTGTTGCCATCCTGTACCTGTCCCGCAGGTGTGATGTTCGGATGTACTAATCTTGTGCAGGTGTTGTTACACGTTGTCTGCCACTGCGAGGACGATCAGCTGTCCGTCCTGTCTCCCTGTAGCGCTGACTTAGGCTTCTCACAGTACGGACATTGCAATTTATTTTCCTGGCCACATCTGCAGTCCTCATGCCTCCTTGCAGCATGCCTAAGGCACGTTCACGCAGATGAACAGGGACCCTGGGCATCTTTCTTTTGGTGTTTTTCAGAGTCAGTAGAAAGGCCTCTTTAGTGTCCTAAGTTTTCATAACTGTGACCTTAATTGCCTACCGTCTGTAAGCTGTTAGTATCTTAACGACCGTTCCACAGGTGCATGTTCATTCATTGTTTAGGGTTCATTGGACAAGCATGGGAAACAGTGTTTAAACCCTTTACAATGAAGATCTGTGAAGTTATTTGGATTTTTACGAATTATCTTTGAAAGACAGGGTCCTGAAAAATGGACGTTGCTTTTTTTGCTGAGTTTAAGTCATTTCAAGCCTCATTCATACAGTTTTGTTGAATAGGAAACACTGGACATCATACAGTTTAAAATATATTTTATACTTTCATTAATATGGAGTTGGTCCCCTCTTTGTTACAGCCCCCATTCTTCTGAGAAGGTTTTCCACTAAAGGTTGGAACATTGTGCTACAGTGACTTGTTTCCATTCAGCCACAAGAGCATTAGTGAAGTCGGACACTGATGTGGGCCAATTAGGCCTTGCTCAAAGTCGGCGTTCCAATACATCTCAAAAGTGTTCAATGGGGTTGATGTCAGGGTTCTGTGCAGACCAGTCAAGTTCTTCCACACCGATCTTGACAAAGCATTTCTGTATGGAGCTTGTTTTGTGCACGGTGGCATTGCCATGCTACCTCAGGAAAGGGCCTTCCCCAAACCTTTGCCACAAAGTTGGAAGCACAGAATCGTCTGTAATGTCATTGTATGCTGTAGCGTTAATATTTCCCTTCACTGGAACTAAGGGGCCTAGCCCGAACCATGAAAAACAACCCCAGACCATTATTCCTTCCTTCCTTACAGTTGGTGTGACACACCGCCTCAGACCATGACGGACCCTCCACCTCCAAACGCGAATCCGACCATCACCCCTGGTGAGACAAAACCACGACTCGTCAGAGAAGAGCATTTTTTGCCAGTGCTCAGATTGTCGGTGTGTCACATGCACAATGCATTGGGACAGGTAGCGTTCTCCAAACCCAAATTTGTCCGTCGGACTACCAGATGTTGAAGCGTAATTCATCACTCCAGAGAACAAGTTTCCACTGCTCCAGAGTCCAATGGCGGCGAGTTTTACACCACTCCAGCCGACGCTTGGCATTGCGCATGGTGATCTTAGACTTGTGTGTGGCTGCTCGGCCATAGAAACCCATTTCATGAAGCTCCCGATAAACAGTTCTTGTGCTGAAGTTGCTTTCAGAGACTGTTTGAAACTCAGTAGTGAGTGTTGCAACCAAGGACAGGCAATTCTAACACACTACGCGCATACTGGGGCCGGAGAAGATGGCTGACGTTTTACGTGCTTCTAACCAACTGTGTTTTTTCCCCCATTGTTTGTAACATATATTTTTTTAAATTCTGTACATAATGTTGCTGCTACCATCTCTTATGACCAAAAATAACTTCTGGACATCAGAACAGTGATTACTCACCACGAACTGGTAGAAGCTTTTTTTTCCTTTAACGAGTCCGACGAGCCTGACGTGAAGGACATACTGCTTTCCCAGGAACAGGCCCAAATCCCCGTCATTTGCGTGAAGAGAAGACAGAGAAAAAGAGGACGGAGGTCGGGCTGTCTTCTGATAATTCGTAGGCGATCGAATAATCCTGCACTGCCTTCCATTCTACTAGCTAACATGCAATCATTGGAAAATAGAATTGACGTCCTACGAGGAAGATTAAACTACCAACGGGACATTCAAAACTGTAATATCTTATGCTTCACGGAGTTGTGGATAAACAATGACATTATAAACATACAGCTGGCTGGTTATACGCTGTATCGGCAGGATAGAACAGCGGCGTCTGGTAAGACAGTCTATGTATATGTATATTTGTAAACAACAGCTGGTGAACGATATCTAAGGAAGTCTCAAGGTTTTGCTCGCCTGAGGTATTTCATGATAAGCTGTAGACCACACTATCTGCCTAGAGAGTTTATCTGTATTTTTCATAGCTGTCTACATACCTCCACGGACCGATGCTGGCACTAAGACAGCACTCAATGAGCTGTATTCCACCATAAGCAAACAGGAAAACGCTCATCCAGAGACGGCACTCATAGTGGCCAGGGACTTTAATGCCGGGAAACTTAAATCCGTTTTACCAAATTTCTATCGGCATGTTAAATGTGCAACCAGAGGGAAAAAACTCAAGACCACCTTTACTCCACACACAGAGACATGTACAAAGCGTTCCCTCGCCATCCATTTGGCAAATCTGACCATAATTCTATCCTCCTGATTCCTGATTACAAGTAAAAATTATAGCAGGAAGCACCAGTGACTCGGTCAATAAAAAAGTGGTCAGATGAAGAAGATGCTAAGCTACAGGACTGTTTTGCTAGCACAGAATGGAATATGTTCCAGGATTCTTCCGATGGCATTGAGGAGTACACCACATCAGTCATTGGCTTCATCAATTCGTGCATCGATGACATTGTCCCCACAGTGACCTTACGTACATAGCCCAACCAGAAGTCATAGATTACAGGCTACATTCGCACTGAGCTAAAGGTGCCGCTTTCAAGGAGCGGGACTCTAAAACAGAAGCTTATAAGAAATCTCGCTTTTCCCTCCGACGAACCATCAAAAAGACAAAGCGTTAATACAGGACTAAGATCAAATCGTACTACACCGGCTCCGACGCTCGGCAGGGCTTGCAAACCATTACAGACTACAAAGGGAAGCACAGCCGAGAGCTGCCTAGTGACACGAGCCTACCACACGAGCTAAACTACTTCTATGCTTGATTCGAGGCAAATAACACTGAAAGATGCATGAGAGCACCAGCTGTTCCGGACGACTGTGTGATCACGCTCACCTCAGCCGATGCGAGTAAGACCTTGAAACAGGTCAACATTCACAAGGCCGCGGGGCCAGATGGATTACCAGGACATGTACTGCGAGCATGCGCTGACCAACTGGCAAGTGTCTTCGCTGACATTTTCAACCTCTCCCTGTCCGAGTCTGTAATACCAACATGTTTCAAGCAGACCACCATAGTTCCTGTGCCCAAGAACACTAAGGTAACCTGCCTAAATGACTACAGACCCGTAGCACTCACGTCTGTAGCCATGAAGAGCTTTGAAAGGCTGGTCATGGCTCACATCAACACCATTATCCCAGAAACCCTAGACCCACTCCAATACCGCCCTAACAGATCCATAGATGATGCAATCTCTATTGCACCCCACACTGCCCTTTCACACCTGGACAAAAGGAACACCTATGTGAGAATGTTATTCATTGACTACAGCTCAGCGTTCAACACCATAGTGCTCTCTCATAGTGCTCATCTCATCAATAAGCTAAGGATCCTGGGACTAAACACCTCCCTCTGCAACTGGATCCTGGACTTCCTGATGGGCCGCCCCCAGGTGGTAAGGGTTGGTAACAACACATCGGCCACGCTGATCCTCAACACGGGGGCCCCTCAGGGGTGCATGCTCAGTCTCCTCCTGTACTCCCTGTTCACTCATGACTGCATGGACAGACTCGACTCCAACATTGCGGTTGACACAACAATGGTAGGCCTGATCACCGACAATGACAAGAGAGCCTATAGGGAGGAGGTCAGAGTCCTGGCTTTGTGGTGCTAGGACAACAACCTCTCCCTCAACGTGATCAAGACAAAAGAGATGATTGTGGACTACAGGAAAAGGAAGACCGAGCAGGCCCCCATTCTCATTGACGGGGCTGTAGTGGAGCAGGTTGAGAGCTTCAAGTTACTTAGTGTCCACATCCCAAACAAACTAACATGGTCCAAGCACACCAAGACAGTCGTGAAGAGGGCACAACAAAATATATTCCCCCTCAGGAGACTGAAAAGATTTGGCATGGGTCCTCAGATCCTCAAAAGGTTCTACAGCTGCACCATCGAGAGCATCCTGACTGGTGTCATCACTGCCGGATATGGCAACTGCTCGGCCTCCGATCGCAAGGCACTACAGAGGGTAGTGCGTACGGCTCAGTATCTTACTGGGGCCAAGCTTCCTGCCATCCAGGACATCTATACCAGGCGGTTTCAGAGGAAGGACCTAAAAATTGTCAAAGACTCTAGCCACCCTAGTCATAGACTGTTCTCTCTTTTACCACACGGCAAGCGGTACTGGAGCGCGAAGTCGAGGTCAAAGAGGCTTCTAACATATTCTTCCCCCAAGCCATAAGACTCCTGAACATCTAATCAAATTGCTGCCCAGACTATTTGCATTGCCCAACCCCCCCACCACCTCTTTTACGCCGCTGCTACTCTCTGTTATTATCTATGCATAGTCACTTTAATACTCAACCTACATGTACATATTACATCAATTACCTCGACTAACTGGTGCCCCCGCACATTGACTCTGTACCGGTACCCCCTGTATTTAGTCTCGCTATTGTTATTTTATTGCTGCTCTTTAATTACTTGTTCCTCTTATTTCTAATTCTTATTCATATTTTTAAACTGCATTGTCATTTAGGGGCTTGTAAGTAAGCATTTCACTGTAAGGTATACACCTGTTGTATTCGGCGCATATGATTAATAACATTTGATTTGATTTGGATTTGATTTGATTCAGCACTCGGCGGTCCAGTTTTGTGAGCTTGAGTGGCATACCACTTCATGGATGAGTCGTTGTTGCTCCTAGACATTTCCACTTCACAATAACAGCACTTACAGTTGACCGGGGCAGCTCTAGCAGGGTAGAAATTTGATGAACTGACTTGTTGGAAATGTGGCATTCTATGACAGTGCCACGTTGAAAGTCACTGGGCTCTTCAGTAAGGCCATTCTTCTGCCAATGTTTGTCTATGGAGATTGCATGTGGTTTTGCTCGATTTTAAACACCTGTGGCTGAAATAGCCGAATCCATTACTTTGAAGCGGTGTCCACATACTTTTGTAAATATAGTGTATATCTATGACAGAGGTAATTCATCTGCAGCCACGAAACACATCAACTTTAAAAGACAGCTCGCAGACCTCTATGCTTGTTAGGGCCAGATCAGCAGTCCAGATGCCGGCTATGTAAACTCATGAAGGGATGATTAATTGACATGTCATGCCTGCCTTTGACAGTAGTTATAAATCTGATTTAGCTGTAGCACGGGAGGCCACGGAGAAGGGCAGGCATTTGGACATTAAGATTTCAAAGGAATGATATCAAGAGGAGTAAGTCATGACTCACGGATGGTACTGCCAGAAATTTGTAAAAGGTTCTAGCAGGATCTAAGGATGTATGTCTATGGTTGAGCCCAAAATGGAACCGTATTCCTAAAATATAACATAGTGCACTACCTTTGACCTATGAGCCCTGTTCAAAAGTAGTGCACTAAATAGAAAATATAGTGCCATTTGTGATGAAGCCTGTGTGCAGCGTTGAGGGGTTTGGGACGGTTAAAAGAAAAACATTTGGCCGTGTATTGTACTCACCTCTCAAACCCCCATTCCCCTCCTGTTATTTCCAAGATGGCGGCATCAGTCATGTGAGGCCCCTTGGAAATTGAGAATGCAGGGAGGGTGTCAAAGGAGCTATTTACTGGTAGATTGATGGGAACAGGCGATAAAAGGTGGTCGGTTGGTGGTCGCATCCTGTGACCATCTGCATGGGAGTCATGCTAATTATTCAGATAGGACACAGATGCTACAGAAGAAGATGAGATATTCTACTCACCAGAGTTGCTATCTACACACATAGGCTACGTCTCCAATGGCACCCTATTCTCTGTATAGTGGGAATATGGGCCCTGGTCAAAAGTAGTGGGACGGGCTCGTGGTAATGGCTGCAGCGGAATAGCTGGAATGGTATCAAATACATCAAACATGTTTTCATGTGTTTGATGCCATTCCATTCGCGCCATTCCAGCCATTATTATGAGCCGTCCTCCCCTCAGCATCCTCCACTGTTGTGTAGCATACAATTAATAAGATCAATCAATCAATGTATATGCAAAAACACAGATATTAAAAACTATTCCCAAAATATCTATCTGCAGTAGATCATGCTGGGATTTTTTTTATTTTATAAAATAGTTGATGTGACTTCTCATTTATACTGAATAAAAATATAAACGCAACATGCAAAAATTTCAAAGATTTTGCTGAGTTACAGTCCATATAAGGAAATCAGTCAATTGAAATAAATAAATTAGGCCCTAATCTATGGATTTCACATGACTGGGCAGGGGCGTAGCCATGGGTGGGCCTTGGAAGGCATAGGCCCACCATTGGGGAGCCAGGCCGCCCCATTAGGGAGCCAGGCCGCCCCATTGGGGAGCCAGGCCCAGCCAATCAGAATTCGTTTTTCCCTTTATTACAGACAGAAATACTCCTCAGCACTACCCCCCTCCCCCTCTGACTATCTGCGAAGGTGAAAAAAACGGATGTAGAGGTCCTGGGTTGGTGTGGTTACATGTGGTCTGCCGTTGTGAGGCTGGTTGGATGTACTGCCAAATTCTCTAAAACGCCATTGGAGGTGGCTTGTGGTACAGAAATTAACATTAGATTGTCTGGCAACAGCTCTGGTGTACATTCCTGCAGTGAGGATGCCAATTGCACGCTCCCTCAAAACTTGAGACATATGTGGCATTGTGTTGTGTGACAAAACTGCACATTTTAGTGGCCTTTTGTCTCCAGCACAATGTCACGCCCTGACCATAGTTTGTTTTGTATGTTTCTATGTTTTGTTTTGTCAGGGTGTGATCTGAGTGTGTATTCTATGTTGTATGTCTAGTTTGTCTGTTTCTATGTGTTTGGCCTGATATGGTTCTCAATCAGAGGCAGGTGTTTGTCGTTGTCTCTGATTGGGAGCCATATTTAGGTAGCCTGTTTTGTCATTGTGGGTTGTGGGTGATTGTTCCTGTTCGTGTGTTCCTGTGTTTAGTGTTCACTATTTTGGGACTGTTGCGTCTTCGTTTATTTTGTCAGTTTATTGTTTTGTTCTTTATTGAAAGTATTCTAATAAATATGAATACTTACCACGCCGCGTATTGGTCCGATATCTCCTACTCCTCCTCAGACGAGGAGGACGAAGAACGTGACACACAAGGTGCACCTGTGTAATGATCATGCGGTTTAATCAGCTTCCCAATGTGCCACACCTGTCAGGTGGATTATCTTGACAAAGGATAAAAATCTGACTAACAGGATGTAAACACATGTGTGCACAACATTTGAGAGAAATAAGACTTTTGGCCTATGGAACATTTCTGGAATATTTTATTTCAGCTCATGAAACATGGGACCAGCACTTTACATGTTGTGTTTATATTTTTGTTCAGTGTAGTTTTGAGTCAGTACCACAAACATTTGAATTAATAATGACTTTTCATTGACTTTGAGTTCAACTTACTAGAAGTATTTGAGTTAAACATGCCCTTACAGTGTATTGGAGAAGTAAAGGAGGATCAACTGCCATGAGATCCTTTAGGAGGGAATAAAATGTATCTCCACATTAAACAGTTATATCACTTGATCAAAGTCGTCTGTAGGGTAGGTGTTTGTGTAGGTGGCAGCGACAAAACCGAGTGTGTGTTTTCGGTTTCTCTCTCTCTTTCTGTGTGTATATGTGTGTGTGTCTGTGTAGTTGGAAACTGGTGATGAATTGCTCAAATGTAGGCCTGTTGTGTGACAAGAACTAAAGAGAACCTTACAAGACTCAACAATTGTTTTTGATATAGCTGCATTGTTATAAAGATATGAACCTGAAAGGTACATTGAGTACACCAAGACAAAAACAGAAGGTTTTTAAATAGACAATAAACAGAAAATAATAGTGATTTATCAAGTTTGTCGTGGTGACGTAAGAGTTAACAGTCCCAGTTATTACAGTAATGTGAATGTACCCACCCGTCACAGTGCAGACCTGGTTTCAAATAGTATTAGAAATAATTTCAAATACTTTTATCTGTGTTTGATTGAGCTTGCCTAGCATAAAATGAACCAATATAAAAGTTCCAAAACTGTAACCCCATAATTTTTGGCAATCTAGGCAGGCTCAAAGTATTTGAATGATTTGAAATTGTATTTGAACCCAGGTCAGTCGCTGAGAAAGGCATCTGAACCACAGCTGGTCTGACTGAGTGAGTCCAGGTCATCTAGGGGCCAACAGGGGCTCTCTCTCTCTGCTGATCAAGGCCCCGCTCTGCTCTCTGTATATGACAGACAGACAGGGGGATGAATGATGGCCCGGAGAGTAAATGCCAAAAATGCTATACTGACCCAAAGCTCCTCTACAAGGTTATTTACGTTTTCACATAGCATCCACTCTTGAATGTCTATGTTTCAGTATTTCAAGGCAGGATGAATGAATTAGTAACCCGGTTGAAGCTGCTGCATGCTTTGAAGCTGTAGCATGCTTTCTGAGACACACAGTACACACATAGCAGGGAAAGTTCATTCCCCCCTCTCTGACATGCCCATCCATACGTTGTGTGCTGTGTGCTAGCTGCCTGAACTGAAGAGTACGCTGTAAGGATCTTTCAATAACTTGTCTATCTTTGTTATTCATCTGAAGCCGCCTGCAGAATCAACTTGATCCAGAAACACTGGGTAGAACCAGGTGTAGTCTAACGTCAAAGCGACCCTTGTAATACAACCTAGGCTCGTAAATTACTTACAGTAATGAGCAAATGTCTGCAGAAGAAATGGCTGACACATTTGTATATGTGGAAAATAAATAAATAAGCCCATGCAACACTCTGCGGTTTTAAACTTTCCAATGGGGTTTGCAGGCAAAGGAGAGGCAGAGTTAGAGGCAGGGCAGTGTTTGTTTTATGTGGAAGCCTAGAGTAAGGTTGTGTACCAAATGGCACCATTTTCCCTTTATTGTGCGCTACTTTTGAACAGAGCCTGTAGGACTCTGGTCAAAAGTAGTGTGCTATATAGGGAACAGGGTGCCATTTGGGACATAGTTTAAACCCAGGGTTACCCACTGGGTTCAAAAAGAGAGGTTCTGTGTATGTGTATGTGTGTGTGTGTGTGTGTGTGTGTGTGTGTGTGTGTGTGTGTGTGTGTGTGTGTGTGTGTGTGTGTGTGTGTGTGTGTGTGTGTGTGTGTGTGTGTGTGTGTGTGTGTGTGTATGCGTGTGTGTATGCGTGTGTGTCCGTCTGTCCGTTCAAAGGATTAGCTAAGGCAGCTACCTAGAGCCAAGCTCATAACTGCTTTGAGTCTCTACAACCACATACTACAGTAAGTACAAACGAAGTTAGCTCTTCTAATGCACATAGTCAAACCCATGTGTTATACATTTACGCTTAACAATATACTGCACCACTTATTCAAAATCCCCAAAACACACACTTCTTATTTCCTTCAACGTGTGTATGACAGTAGTGGCTAAACCAAAGCACTACAGCCACAGCCAGAAAGTCGGTGTTACGAAATTATACATATTATTTCAACAGAGACCTGCCAAAAAGAAGAGGAAACTATACACTCTGATATATTCATGGAGAGAAATGAAAAGAATTCAACAAATCCTTGCTCCCATTTTGTGGTGTGGCATGGGTGGTAGGGAAGCATGGCCTCGTTTGAGAAAGGGAACATGCTTAAGTTATTACAGCAGCAAGACTATCTGTCAAAGCCTGGCTGTTTTGGCATGGCGCATACCGCTGCTGAGATCAGAGGTAGATTCTGCTTGAATTTACTGCTAAAGGACCTTGGATGGAGGCAGACGGCTATTAATTCTCTCTCTGCATCCTTGGCCTCAGACACTTTGACACATTAGATATGGTGTATGTCCCAAATGGCACCCTAAATAGTGCACTACTTTTGACCAGGACCCTATGGGCCCTGGTCGAAAGTAGTGCACTGTGTAGGGAATAGGGTTCCATTTGGGACATACAGTTCTCTTCTAACACGCAGAAGATTATGTCTCTACTGGCCAAACCTTACAACTGTGGTGTAATATCATTAGGGTAATTTGTATCACTCAGTATGCAGCTCTTTCTCAATTACTTCCTGTGATATGAGAATTTATCGTGAAGGGAAGATTTGAGGGCAGTGTTTCAGTTTAATGCAATTATGTTATTAGTAGTGGAAAGTTACTTCTAAAGTAACGGCTTAGATTTCTCAAAGCATCCTGTAACAACCAAACATTGACATTACTGTAATAACTGGGACTGTTAACCCTCATGTCACCACGACACACTCGAATAATACTATTATATGAACTGACATAGAAACATTAAGAACACCTGCACTTTCCATGACATAGACTAACCAGGTGAATCCAGGTGAAAGCTATGGTCCCTTATTGATGTTAAATCCACTTCAATCAGGATAGATAAAGGGGAGGAGACAGGTTAAAGAAGTATTTTTAATCCTTGAGACAATTGAGACATGGATTGTGTATGTTTGCCATTCAGAGGGTGAATGGGCAAGACAAAAGACTTACGTGCCTTTGAACGGGGTATGGTAGTAAGAGCCAGGCACACTGGTTTGAGTGTGTCAAGAACTGCAACGCTGCTGGGTTTTTCTTGCTCAACAGTTTCTCGTGTGTATCAAGAATGGTCCACCACCCAAAGGCCAACTTGACACAACTGCATTGGAGTCAACATGGGCCAGCATCCCTGTGGAATGCTTTTGACACCTTGTAGAGTCTATGCCCTAACGAATTGAGGCTGTTCTGAGGGCAGAAGGGGGGGTGCAACTCAATATTAGGAAGAGGTTCCTAATGTTTTGTATACTCAGTGTACAGGCATATACAAAAGAGGCCTATGCTAAAGTATCAGAATTGATTGTAGATTATACATGTATGATTTTCATGAAATGTGATGAAATTTGGATGAAACCAGATCAAAGTAGGACTACAAAAGTATGAAAAATGATTGTTGCTTCTAAATCAAGTTTGATCATAAAATGATGGTCCCCTCCCCCATGCCAAACACTTGGATTCAGGAGGCGGGATGGAGGCAGGATTATTAAGGGCTTTTTGTGAGATCACAAAAAGCCTCATTTTAATACACCAATGGTAACGTCTTATTCTCTTACCTAATAAAAATAAGTACCGCCTTGTAACCAACATCGCAGAAGGTGTGTTCGTAGAGGGGTGTGGTTTACATAGATAGGTAGCTGTTCTACTGGTGTCAAAACTTGACTGCGTGTCTGCAAACATAATTAGAGTTTTCCCCAAAGAGATAGATAGAGGACTCATCTTTGTATTTGTGCCATTATAGCATCTGTGACAGCATGGACTACTTCTACATTTTGAAGTAGTACATTTTCTTCTTCAAGATTGGCTGATCCTCCTGATGACCCGTTCAGAAATGACTCCAACATGGTCACCAGGAGGGATTAGCCAATGAAGTTGCATGTCCCACCCAGGTGACTACATTAAAATGGTGGAAGCCCTCAATGACACTACCTATGATAATACAGCCTTTTGGCCGCTAGAGGCCTCTATCATTCTCTATGGGTTTCCCCATTCATCTGAGGCAAATATAATTATAGGTTTCTGCTTTCATCTGTGTTTGGTGTTAGCTAGTTACTGGCTAGCTAGGTCTTCAGCCAGAATGGAACAAAAGCAGGGGAAGGGTTGCCTAAAACGCTGATGCAGTTGTCATGTTATTACATCAAGAGACATGCCAAACAGGACATTTGTACAAACTTCTTGACATTATTGATAGTCATGATATGTGAACATTTTCTGACAGTCAATATACTGAATATATGTAACGTACCTAGACTTCACCCTGCAAAGTTTCAACTAAAATAGTCTAAGATGAACTAGCTTGATAAACAGTGCAGACAATTTTATTCGGGCTAGCTAGCTAAATTGTATAGGCAACATTTATATGTTGATGCTGTTACAATAACCAAACAGTTCGATAAACAAATAATTTGTGAAACCATGATGTGATGTATGACAGGATTGGATGTTGCATGCAATTTCAATGTTGTTTGAGTCACTGTGTTTATCAGAAATTTGCTTGAGATAATGCAACACTGTTGTATACATCACTACAATACTGTGTCCATGTTGCTTGGCATAAGCATTTTCAAAGAATTGTCAGTCAAGTTGAGCTCCCCGCCATCTCAGTCTACTAGCTCCCAGACCACTCAGTCTCTTTTCAGACTTCCAGGTAGTTAGACATGAGAGAAGAAAAAAAAATCTAAGATTTTGAGCATTTGTATCCAGAAAAATATTGTGGGTGATGTTTTAGTCACTCAAAAGGCTATTTTACATGGGAATCAAAATGACTGTTTGGGCCCTTTAACCTTTTTGTGGGTTTTCTTCACTCTTCAGTAGTTTTTCCCCAAGCCAATACAGCCACTAGAGTTAAATCTAAAAATCAAGAGGTTGAATTTATTCATCCAAATTCATCCATAACACAATGTGCAGCATTGTAAAGCTAAGTCAAAACCTGATAGTTAGAAAGTCTCTAAGCAAAGTGACATTTATGGTAAATGACTCATAGAAATGTAACAAAATAAATGTTTCTTGTTTAACTCATGTACAATTATTATAAATTCAATTCAATTAATCAAAAACACTATGAACAAAAGTTCTGAGCCACAGACATTTTGAAAATAAGACAACATGACAGCCTTGTGAAAGTAAATCGACAAGAGTTGAGATATGATCATTTGAGATGCACACAATATGCTATTTTCTCTCTCTTTTCACTGAAAGCAGACATTGTTGTCCACAGAGATTGTTATCATAATTCATGGCAGTTCAACCAAAGTTCATAACAGAACTTCAACAAACACTTAGACTATGTCCCAACTGGCACACTATTCCCTATATAGTGCACTGTGGGCCCTGGTCAAAAGTATACAGGGTGCCATTTAGGAGGCAACCTTCTCCATTTCCTAATCAGATGACGCTACAGAGATAAAGTCATTGTTTAGACATGTGGTGAAGTGTGTCCACATCCCAAATGGCCAGATAATGAAGATTTTATTTCCATCATGTTGAGTCTGCGTCCCAAATGGCACCCGACGTCCATAAATCCCAACTACTGTTTGTCTACGTTGTTAGTACGGCATATCAGGGCTCATATGCACACAGTGTGTCCGAGTAGGAGTGCTGATCTAGGACCAGGTCCATCGTCTTCATTATCCATTATGATTTAAAAGGCTAAACTGATCCTAGATCAGCATTTAGTGAATATGGGCCCAGAACCTCGGGAATAGCGCCTACCCTCTCTTACACCTCCATCTTTGTTTGAAGCCGTACATACCCCAAAACTGGCACTTCAATCCCTTCCTTCCTTCCTTCCTTACTTCCTTCTTTCCTTCCTTCCTTCCTTCTTCTCTCAGAAAGAAGCTTAGAGACCTGGTTGGTGTGATCAAGGCTTATCCCTCTGCTGACATGTTATCATTGGACAGACCGCTGGTTAAGCAAAGGATTAGCTAGCACACTCATGCTAATGCAGTCAACCTGTCACGAGATCAAAGCTGTTCACTACAGATTAATACCAATTAAAGCAGGTGGCCCTACACAAATTAATAGCTAAATAGCCGGGGCACTCACCTGTTACACAGAGAAACACACAGCTGAATGTCTTTGTTCTCTTTAGCTAAATTACGTGTTGAAAGGGTGAAAATGCCTGACTTCTCACCTTTTTGGACTAATAAATGCTGTTGTTATCATTGTCACATGATTTAGAATAGATATTTTAGATGTATGTGACTTATGTACTGTAAGAAGAGAATAAATAGGCACTAAACATACTTATAATATTTACAAAATATTAAACAGGACTAATAGCAACATAAGACAGAGCACTGACATAAAGCAGGGCCATGTTCAGGGGACAAATGTTTTTGAAAGTTGCAGACAGAAATGCCATGAATACAGGCGATGTGATTCCTTATTCTACATGTCAGAGAGGCATGTTTGATCTACATAGCCTATTTCTATTTGAACGTTCCAAAACATTCAATTCGGCTGAAAATATAACAGATAGCAACATGAGCAGTAATAAAGTATAGCCCAACCTTCCATGTCTGGCCACAACAGGGATGTATTCATTACGCTGAGAGAAGCAAAACATTTCTTAAATGGAAGAAAAGGTAATGAAACGGGGAGGGACCTACCTGAATTTGTCCAAAATAAACTTTAAGTTTCATTGCAAAACTGATAGAACTAATGATTACAGTACACCCCAGGAAATGAGAGTTTTAAATACATTTTACCCATAATGCCTTCCACAAATGCTGAAAATAAGGTCTGTGGTAAACACAGACTTAGGAGAAGTTTTGTTCTATGAGATACAGTAATCTTCATCAGCTAACGTCACTCTATAGAGTTCGCCTGCATGTAGTCTTAAAAAACAGAAATTTGTTTTCTTTGGTTCGTTCAGCAATTCCTATGGGGAAAATTAATGGGGAAAGAATAGGGTTTAGGGATACCACAGGCTTAGGAGTTCTTATACATTTTGTTGTTCTATGAGATAACATCAGTCAGTTAACATGACCTTTATGAATTATGAAGCCTTCATGTGCTTTATGTGCATTTTTTTATTACATAATGGTTCAAAATTCACAGAGTGATGCTAGCTGATGAAGATTATCTCATAGAACAAAACGAATTAGATCTCTTAAGCCTGTGTTTCCCACAGACCTTATTTTCGGCATTTATCCAAAAACCCTACAAAAACGAATTTCCCCATAGGCTTTGTCCAATGAACCATGGCAGAGTTAGTGCCTACAAAAATATGCCATTACTATTTCTCTCTATTTGGGGTGGTCCTGCAAGTGGGAATGCTTGTATCTGCAGGAATGCCTCTTTATACTTCTATCAGTCCATTTTTTATCTAGGACTCCAGTACACAGGAGAAGGGTGTAATTGCAGACCACAATTCGTTTTCTGATATGGCCGTTTCTTGATGTCAAGTTACACCCATTGACGCTCACCATTGGTCCGTGATCGTTTCTTTGGCGTCGGGGACAACAGTTGTCTACAACAGTGACAACTATAGCATTGTAGCTAAGCCCAACCCCAACCCTTTCCCAACCTTAACATCATTCTCCCAACCTGCCACACTAATTCACTTAACATGCCACGTTAATTATACTAACCTGCCACGTTAGTTATCCTAACTTGCTATGTAAACAAATCATCTGTGTCGAGAAACCATCAGTCTCATAACATCGGAACTGACCAATGGCAGGTATCAATGGACTGACCAATGACAGGCACCAATAATGGCTGTTTCCTGATATCAAGGAACGCACACATGAAGAAACGCTCCAAATTGCGGTATGCAATTACACCATATTGGTACACAGGTGGGAGGCGATTGCTCCAGAACTGCAGGGGGCGGTAATGCACCATAACGTTGGATGCCAACCACCGATTAACCCCACAGAAGAAGAGGCAGGGGAGACAACGGTAGACAACGGTGTCCTTCGGGCGAGGTTGGAGAAAATGGCGGAGCTGATGTTTGAATCAGATGGCGTGTTGAGTGAAGATGAGTGTGAGAAGAACTGCATTCCAGTGGAGAATACAAAAGGGAATAAGAGAAGTAAAGTGGTAGTGGAATCTATTAAATCCAAGCCAAGTTCTGAGTCTTATTTGGAGGGAGTAAGGGTTTTGGATCGATGTTGTTATCTGGGAGATCTGTTTGAAGTTAAAAATAAAGGAGAGCCGCACACTCCACTGTACCCTGATGAAGACAGCTTGCCTGTCGAAACGTTGGTAAATTAAATATTTTTGCATCTGAGCTCCTAGAGTGTGCGGCTCTCTATTTTTTAAGTTTTCTACTCCGCTAGCCAGCACCTCGCCTAAATAGGTGTGCGTTTCTTTTTCTTCTAGATAGATCTGTTTGAAGTCCCTATAAAAATAGTAGATGCGTTGGATGAGATGGCGTTGATGAGAGTAATGAGAAGTGGGTGTATTATGTTTTTTTGTGTATCTTTGGAAAAGAAAGACAAGCTCTGAGTCTCAAGAAGATATCGGATTGGAATGTGTCTTGTGGGGATCTTTGGGGCCTATCAAGGGGGTTATCTCTGGGGTGGCGTTAGAAGTAAAAGCAAAGGATATATGTGAAGAATTGGATCAAGTGGTTGGTGCACACCGACTAACCCGCATGGTGGATGGAGTGAGGAAGCCCACCCCATCCAAAACCATATTTGGGTTTTATGAGATACCCTGTGAGAGCCTTCGTGCCCAAAATATTTAATCATGCGTCAAGTGTATGTAGACGGGAGAGGTATCATATGCCAGCCGAGCCTAAATGCTGCAATTGTGGTGGTGAACATGCACCCGCATTTCTGAAGTGTCCTGTTAAGGTGAAGGAGACGGAGGTGGCCAGATTAAGGGCTGTCCAGCATGTCTCCTATCTGGAGGCGGTGAGAAGAGTGGAAGAAAGGTGTGAAGTTGAAGACATAATGGTAGTAGGAGTAGAGACACCAGATAATATTCCTTGTCAAAAGAGGGATCCTGATATGTTGCATGTTAAGAAGGTGGACTTTGTAGCGTTTATTGCATTTGTTATTAACTGCACAGCGCAAACGGAGAGGAAATCCTGAGAAAATAGGCATCATTGTGAGTGCAGCTGAGTGTTTTTTGAGAATCTGGGATTTTACAGCAGATACATTACAAGGAATCTGCATTGTTGGTTAAGGGATTGTAAGCATTTCACTGTAAGGTCTACACCTGTAGTATTCGGCGCATATGACAAATAAAATATAATTTGATTTTTGAATCCTGTCTATGAACGCTCCGTCCTCACAGGCACCCAAGCCTGTTTAGGGATTTGAATTGTGACTGAATTTTTTTTTGTTTTAATACCCATACCAATAGGTGTAGTCTGCTATAAAACTGTAAAGAAGAAGACAGTGTCCTTCACCTAGGACTCCGGTACATGGAAGGCGGGATAGGTAGCTAGCTAGGACACCGGTAGACAGTGCCCTTTTTCCCTGCAGGTCTGTTAACAACGGCGAGGGTAGGTATTCTGCAGGTGTTAGCGAATGACATTAGGTGCTAGCTAGTTAGCATTTCAGTCTTTTATTTAACCTACTTTGATTGCATTGTCTGTGAATAGCTGAAATTGCATCTAGGTAAAGTTTTACATTGTGTGAAATCATCTCAGCAGTGCTCTCACCAAATTCATGTAAGTAGTATTGAATATGGACAGCTTCATATTCTCCTCTAGATGTCAGCTAAATACAGCCTCCTGGCTTGGCTAGCCACCAAATATCCTCACCTCACTGCCTCTGGCCCCTCTGGTCCCTCCAAAGCCATCTTTAATTAGTCCTATACTTTCATTTGTTTCCTTCCTAAGCCCATTTGGCTGCTCTACCATCCATCAGCAAATAGGAAGGAAAAATATGAGGTGTTTGGGGAGCGGACGGCACGGCATTTGAAGCTAGGTGACTCCCCACTGGTCGTGAACACAAGGTAAGAATTAATCAAATGTTCATAGTGCCATGGCCATCACCAGCTGGCAGGGACAGATTCTGAGCTCTCCGAGTTAGGGAGTCCACAGAGAGGCCCTCATGGCACAGCTGAGTTTGTCTTGTAAAAGTGCAGCTGTCCAAAACATGACAGCTACAGCATTAGCAGGGCCATTAAGAGGTGTAGAACATTTCCAGGGAAATTATTTGAAAAATGACAACCCCTGTCTACGGTGAGATATTAATTATACTCGGCACCCCATGGCAAATAACACTTTCTAAAACGGTTGGGAGGACAAAGATTTGACTTGTTTTCCTTCTCTCTCTCTCTCTCTCTCTCTCTCTCTCTCTCTCTCTCTCTCTCTCTCTCTCTCTCTCTCTCTCTCTCTCTCTCTCTCTCTCTCTCTCTCTCTCTCTCTCTCTCTCTCTGTCTCTCTATCTGTCTCTCTCTCTCCCTCTCCCTCTCTCTTTCCCTCTATGGTATTGTAAGGCATGTCACTAAGGTTTTAGTAAAAATATACCCTCAGTGGCCAGTTTATTAGGTACACCCATCTAGTACCGGTTTGTCACACCATTCTTGAAAAGCCCAAGAGGCCGGCCCTTTCTGAGATACTGGAACCGGCGCACCTGACATCGACGATCATACCATGCTCAAAGTCGCGTAGGTAACTAGTTTTACCCATCCTAACATTCAATCGAACAGTAACTGAATGCCTGCCTGCTTTATATAGCAAGCCACGGCCACGTGACTCACTGTCTGTCGGAGCAAACGGGGTGGTGTACCTCATAATCTGGCCACTGAGTGTATAATTCTATGGTGGGAACCTGCAAGTTGATTCACAACTTTATCTTTTTATTTATAAATAACAGACATTTAAAAAATATCTGCCCTTCTTATTATATGAAATAAGCCTCTCAAGTTGTAAACTAACATAAAGGAGTGGTAACATAAACCTCATTAACAAAAGTGGCAGCCTGACCTACCGCTGAGATATACTATTTACTTTCCAATGTGTCGTCAGTCTGGTAGCTATTGATCCAGTCGTATAGCTGTTAATTCTCCTCACTTTATTTGCTGTTACAGTGTACGTACGTAAAGCTGTGAGGCCAAAATAAAAAGGTGCTTGTCACATTTAATCGCTGAAAACTGTTCAGTTGTGCAGGTCATAAAATTGACTTAGTGCTTCTCTGTGAAAGACGAGCCATTTTGTTATACATTTGCACCAAGCTGTTGCTAGAGTTCTGTGGGGAGCTATAAGGTATGGTAGTAGGGGTCATGCCTGGGCTAGCCTTACAGTAGCCCTGTGGGGAGAAAGATGGAGACAGACCCAGGTCAATGTGTTTTTTCCCCCTGTCACAGCTTGAACGGTACTCAGTTTACAGTCATTGTTTTTTTCCCCTTTAGTAGCTACTGTCTTGTTTGGTAATGAATTAAATCTGCTCATTCTTTTAATTGGGGATTTCATTTGAATTAAGTCAGACTTGTTGTTCTCTAGAATCCTAATTAAAATCACAGGTTCTGTAGTGTGTCATAAGGCCCCCTGTGACTATACTCTATTAATTGGTCGTACACGAAACTGTGTTTAGGACTTGTTTACTGTCAAAGTGAACCTGGTGAGAATAGATGGCAGTATGTTTAGACTTGTACATATACAGGGCCTTCGGGAAAGTATTCAGATCCCTTGACTATTTCCACATTTTGTTACGTTACAGCCTCATTCTAAAATGGAATAAATAACTAACAATCCTCAGCAATCTACACACAATATCCCAAAATGACAAAGTGAAAACAGATTTTTTTGAAAATGTTGCAGATTTATAAAAAATATAAAACAGAAATACCTTATTTACATAAGTATTCAGACCCTTTGCTATGAGACTCGAAATTGAGCTCAAGTGCATCCTGTTTCCATTGATCATCCTTGAGATGTTTCTACAACTTTATTGGAGTCCACCTGTTGTAAATTCAATTGACTGGACATGATTTGGAAAGGCACACACCTGTCTATATAAGGTCCCACAGTTGACAGTGCATATCAGATCAAAAACCAAGCCATGAGGTCAACGGAATTGTCCGTAGAGCGCAGAGACAGGATTGTGTCAAGGCACAGATCTGGGGAAGGGTAGTAAAAATGTCTGCAGAATTGAAGGTCCCCAAGAACACAGTGGCCTTCATCATTCTTAAATGGAAGAAGTTTGTAACCACCAAGACTCTTCCTAGAGCTGGCCGCCTGGCCAAACTGAGCAACAGGACAACGACCCTAAGCACACAGCCAAGACAACGTAGGAGTGGCTTTTGGACAAGTCTCTGAATGTCCTTGAGTGGCCCAGCTAGAGCCCGATCTAACATCTTTGGAGAGACCTGAAAATAGCTGTGCAGCAATGCTTCCCATCCAACTTGACAGAGCTTGAGAGGATCTGCAGAGAAGAATAGGAGAAACTCCCCAAATACAGGTGTGCCAAGCTTGTAGCATCATACCCAAGAACACTCAAGGCTGTAATGGCTGCCAAAGGTACTTCAACAAAGTTCTGAGTAAAGGGTCTGAATACTTATGTAAATGTTATATTTCAGTTTTTTTATTTTTAATAAATTAGCAAAAAATTCTATAAACCTGATTTTGCTTTGTTATTATTGGGTATTGTGTGTAGATTAATTAGGAAAGAATTAGGCTGTAATGTAACAGAATGTGGAAAAAGTCAAGGGGTCTGAAAACTTTCAGAAAGCAGTGTAGATATGAGTACCTCTCACATGGCCCGTCTTAAACGGGATGAGAAGGAATTATGATAGCCACATAATATTTACAAGGCTCGTAAATATGGAGTTGCCCCTCGGTGCAAACAATGTTCATTACAGCTGCTAGAACATCCACGTTGCCCCCCTGTGAGTTACTTATGCAGATACATGCACTACCATTTATCATTACTATCTCTTCATGAATCCTATAAAGACCATATGGCAGATTAGACCTTGAAGATGGGACTTCTTCAGTACGGTCGGGGGAGCAGTGTCTATTCAGTTCATGAAAAACATGTGCGATCACACCCAGTATCTTCTCTCACGTTTATATCATAATGTCTTCTTTTACATGTCATTTTCTTGCTCTCCCATCACCTGCCCGGTGGCCATGGCCCAGAAAGAATGTTAACAGAAGCTGCTTCTCTCTCTCTCGCTCGCTCTCTCGCTGTTGACTAGTAGAGAAAGAGGAGGTGCTTTTTTTGTGCTGGTTTGCAGAGAGATATTAGAAGGGGCTACGGAGGAGCAGGGGCTCATGAGAAGGGATGATATATGTAGAGCCTGTGTCCCAGCTCTCCTTTGGCCCTTTGTCATTAATCATGGCCATTAGACTTTTTTCCTCCCAGCTCGCCATGTCTGCAGCCTAGCCATCAACGCTCTCCTCCTCCTCCCTTTTGTCTCATATCCGATGCTAAAGACTCTCTCTCTCTCTCTCTCTCTCTCTCTCTCTCTCTCTCTCTCTCTCTCTCTCTCTCTCTCTCTCTCTCTCCCTCTCTCTCTCTCTCTGTACCTATGTCATCAAAACTGAGATGTCTGATATGATAATATGTGTGAACTGAAATGTGACAGCAATTCATATAGTATTTTTTTTCAGAGGGAGCTTTTAAATGTTTGATTTGCATAACTACAGAAAATGATATTAGATGGGCATATTGATTTAATTTCATCCTAGAGCATTGTTAATTACGGTATGATAAATGTGTCATCACTTTATGATCTGTTTCTGAATGGGGTTGATGGTTGTATTCGCGAGGGACTCGCCTTACATTTCAATGGGAAGGGTATAACAGAGTAAGTCGGATGATGTTGAAGACTTTCAATGATTTCATTTAATGGGATATTGAGTGTTGAAGTTACTGTATACTATAACATGGTCTGGCAATATAATATAATATGTACTTTGATGCAAGTACAGTACTTTAACCTGACAGATGAAATGGGCTTATAGCCTACTTTATAGTTTTGCCCAAAGCCAGCTCAGTCAGTAGGCTGATATTGGATGTATATTTCTCTTAAATGGCCCTTGATGAGAAGGGATATCGTTTAGTTTCTCCATTACATTGTATAGGGGGTCTCGTGTGGGTCTGTTCTTTGATTTACCTCACAACCTTTCAGGGAATTACAAGTCTTACATTAGGATACTTAAATAGGTATTGTATTTTGGTAAAAGTAAGTCAAACCAGAATCACATGTCTTATAAAGTTCTTTGTGTGTATTTTTATGTAATGAAGAATGCAATCTGAATCTAGGGAGCATGGTGTTTGTATGCATTTCCTACAGCTCTGAAACACAACATATATTTATCACTTCAACATATTTGCAAAATATTTCTATAGGAACATTTATTTTTTCAGTAAAACGTTGCATCAGTCACAGTTTAATATAATGAACCCAAGTAGTTCATTCTGAGAATAGGAATGGGATGCTACCCAGGACAAATTAAGTATCCTCTTCTGCCTCCAGCTGAATTCAGATCTTTACAAATGGATTCCCAGAGTGCAATTTATCTAAATGAGCAGAGATCATTATTCCAGATCTGCCCCATCCTTTAATTCAACAGCATTATTGAGCAGGATGATATCTCTTTAAACAAATGGGTGGTCTGGGTGGGCTTGAAAGGAAACAGAGCTTGAGTGCATTCATTACCCCCTCTTGATCTTCTCTTTCCTCTCACCCTCTTCAAGGTAACACAAAGCCGTGCATAATGTGCAATCTGATAAGTGTTTTCTCTCGCGTGTGCCAGCCTCCCTCCCCAATCCCCTCCTCCTTGTCCTATACATCACTGGCCACCCGAATCAGCTGTGGGTTTGGTTTTGGGTTGGTGAGAAGGGAGCAGTAGTGAACTCTGGGGTAGATTGGTGGTGGCTGAAGCGGTGTGTCTGAAGTTGATTAATGGTCCTGCGAGGGTGAGAAACTCCAGGGCCAAGCTGCAGGGTCCATCCCCGTTGCATGTGACGCTGATTGGCTTTGTCCTGTGCGGGCGCGGCGGAGGAGCAGACATGAAGATTAAGTGATGCTGTCGTGTCGGGGAGCAGTGCACTGCATCATCCCGGGCCAGGAGACAGCTGCGCTGGTTAATCCTTCATCACCGGGGGAGCGCTTCCTGCCAGAGAGAGCACAGATATACAGCCAAAGATAACCCTCCATAACTTCTCCTAAAGATCAGGAAACTTTGAGTTCCATTGCATTGTGAATCATCCATCTGGTGCTGCCAGTCCTTACTTAAAAATTAGCAATGCGCTAGAGATGTGTAGACAGAAATATTGAAAAAATTAAGTAAAAAATGATCAAATAAAAGAAGGGGAAGAGGAGAGATGGGATAATGAATCTGCTCAATAAATCAAATCCAGATGGGATGAATGTTAGTCAAGGGTTAGAGGTGAACCCAGTGCAACTATATTCATACTGTATTGTTCATCATTCATCGCCTGTCCTAAAAGAGACAAACAAACAGGCATTAAATGGACCCATGTTATTTCTCTCATGTGACTGACTGCATGGCTAACTGACAGACAGATGTATACTTCATCACTCATTCTGTCGGCACATTCTGTCTGTATCCTAAACTGCACCCTATTCCCTACATAGTGCACTAGTTTGAACACTACAAAAGTAGTCAACTATATAGGCAATAGGGTGCCATTTGGGATGCAGTTATTCTATGTTCTGACCTGGGAATTCCCATAACATTAGATGGAAAATCTACACTAGCACCAGTGGCATAGCTAAAGTAGTCTGCATTTATGTGTGTACAATATACATGGCATCAGCATATTTTAGATTGCTGGGCTTTGCATGTTTGTAGTTGGTCTGATGTAGCTGTCTAAAAGTGATGGATGAGCACCATCATGCAAAGTGTAAAAGGAATGGGCCTATCTGTGCTCAGAGAGAGAGAGAGCAGCAGAGATGCTGTATAGCCACTCCCTCAGTCCGAGTCCAAACGAACATTAACACTGGCCTCTTTTCAACCAAAAGAAGCTCCTTTCAAGCAGTGCCTTTATGCTTCACATATCACTTTCACAACTACTGTAGCCTAGGCTTACAGTAATGTACACTTTCCAGATTATAATGATTTCTGGGAGAAAGACACTAGATTCTACTATGAGGATGATATATTTTGTATGGCTACCTGGTATAGCATCTCTGACTGTGACATATTAGTTACGGTGTCTCTCAGAATCTGATGACTTACAATTTGCCACCTTGTTACGTTTTGATTTATGTGATACTGTCAAATTCATGGCAACCCCTTTACAGTGATTCTTACAGGCAGCACAGTGGCGAGTAAAATTCTGTATTTCATATTATATTACACCTACTGTAATATAATACGGTATCAAAGATTAAATTAGAGAGTTTAATAGTCACATGTACAGGGTTGCATGTGTAATTACAGGGTACAATGAAATTATTGAGCTCCGAGCTCCAACACTGCAGGACAAAGTGAAATAAAACAGTAACAATAGAATAAAAATATATAATAAAAATATATACAGTACCAGTCAAAAGTTTGGACACACCTACTCATTCAAGGGTTTTTCTTTATTTTTTTACTATTTTCTACATTGTAGAAAAACAGTGAAGACATCAAAACTATGAAATAACACATATTGAATCATGTAGTAACCAAAAAAGGGTTAAACAAATCAAAATATATTTTATATTTGACATTCTTCAACGTAGCCACCCTTTGCCTTGATGACAGCTTTGCACACTCTTGGCATTCTCTCAACCAGCTTCATGAGGAATGCTTTTCCAACAGTCTTATAAACTCAGCAAAAAGAAACGTCCTCTCACTGTCAACTGCGTTGATTTTCAGCAAACTTAACATGTGTAAATATTTGTATGAACATAACAAGATTCAACAACTGAGACATAAACTTAACAAGTTCCACAGACATGTGACTAACAGAAATTGAATACTGTGTCCATGAACAAAGGGGGGTCAAAATCAGAAGTAACAGTCAGTATCTGGTGTGGCCACCAGCTGCATTAAGTACGGCAGTGCATCTCTTCCTCATGGACTGCACCAGATTTGCCAGTTCTTGCTGTGAGATGTTACCCCCCTCTTCCACCAAGGCACCTGCAAGTTCCCGGACATTTCTGGGGGGAATGACCCTAGCCCTAACCCTCCGATCCAACAGGTCCCAGACGTGCTCAATGGGATTGAGATCCGGGCTCTTCACTGGCCATGGCAGAACACTGGCATTCCTGTCTTGCAGGAAATCACCCACAGAACAAGCAGTATGGCTGGTGGCATTGTCATGCTGGAGGGTCATGTCAGGATGAGCCTGCAGGAAGGGTACCACATGAGTGAGGAGGATGTCTTCCCTGTAACGCACAGTGTTGAGATTGCTGGCAATGGCAACAAGCTCAGTCCGATGATGTTGTGACACATCGCCCCAGACCATGACGGACCCTCCACCTCCAAATCGATCCCGCTCCAGATTACAGGCCTCGGTCTAACGCTCATTCCTTCGACGATAAACACAAATCCGACCATCAACCCTGGTGAGGCAAAACCGCAACTCGTCAGTGAAGAGCACTTTTTGCCAGTCCTGTCTGGTCCAGCAACGGTGGGTTTGTGCCCATAGGCAAAGTTGTTACCGGTGATGTCTGGTGAGGACCTGCCTTACCACAGGTCTATAAGCCCTCAGTCCAGCCGCTCTCAGCCTATTGCGGACAGTCTGAGCAGTGATGGAGGGATTGTGCGTTCCTGGTGTAACTCGGGCAGTTGTTGTTGCCATCCTGTACCTGTCCCGCAGGTGTGATTTTCGCATGTACCGATCCTGTGCAGGTGTTGTTACAGCTGTCCGTCCTGTCTCTCTGTAGCGCTGTCTTAGGCTTCTCACAGTACGGACATTGCAATTTATTGCCCTGGCCACATCTGCAGTCCTCATGCTCATCCTCATCCTCCTTGCAGCATGCCTAAGTCACGTTCACGCAGATGAGCAGGGACCCTGGGCATCTTTCTTTTGGTGTTTTTCAGAGTCAGTAGAAACGCCTCTTTAGTGCCCTACGTTTTCATAACTGTGATCTGAATTACCTACCGTCTGTAAGCTCTTAGTGTCTTTACGACCGTTCCATAGGTGCATGTTCATAATTTTTTTATGGTTCATTGAACAAGCATGGGAAACAGTGTTTAAACCCTTTACAATGAAGATCTGTGAAGTTATTTAGATTTTTACAAATTATCTTTGAAAGACAGGGTCCTGAAAAAGGGATGTTTCTTTTTTTTGCTGAGTTTAGGAGTTCCCACATATGCTGAGCACTTATTGGCTGCTTGTCCTTCACTCCAACTCATCCCAATTAAGGGTTGAGGTCGGGTGATTGTGGAGGCCAGGTCATCTGATGCAGAACTCCATCACTCTCCTTCTTGGTCAAATAGCCCTTACACAGCCTGGAGGTGTGTTTTGGATCATTGTCCTGTTGAAAAACAAATAATAGCCCATTAAGCACAAACCAGATGGGATGGCGTATTGCTGCAGAATGCTGTGGTAGCCATGCTGGTTAAGTGTGCCTTGAATTCTAAATAAATCAGACAGTGTCACCAGCAAAGCACCCCCACACCTCTTCCATGCTTCACGGTGCGTCTCACAAAGACACAGCGGTTGGAACCAAAAGTCCCAAATTTGGACTCATCATACCAAAGGACAAATTTCCACCGGTCTAATGTCCATTGCTCGTGTGTCTTGGCCCAAGCAAGTCTCTTCTTCTTATTGGTGTCCTTTAGTAGTGGTTTCTTTGCAGCAAATTGATCAGGAAGTTCTGATTCACGCAGTCTCCTCTGAACAGTTGATGTTGAGATGTGTCTGTTACTTAATCTCTGTGAAGCATTTATTTGCGCTGCAATTTGAGGTGCCTTAACTCTGATGAACTTATCGTCTGCAGCAGAGGTAACTCTGGGTCTTCCTTTCCTGTGCGGTCTTCATGAGAGCCAGTTTCATCACAGTGCTTGATGGTTTTTGCGACTGAAATTTTCCAGATTGACTGACCTTCTTCTCTTAAATTATTGATGAACTGTCGTTTCTCTTTGCTTATTTGAGCTGTTCCTGCAATAATATGGACTTGGTCTTTTACCAAATAGCTCTATCTTCTGTATACCTTGTCACAACACAACTGATTGGCTCAAACGCATGAAGAAGGAAAGAAATTCCACAAATTAACTTTTAACAAGGCACAGCTGTTAATTGAAATGCATTCCAGGTGACTACCTCGTGAAGCTGGTTGAGTGAATGGCAAGAGTGTGCAAAGCTGTCATCAAGGCAAAGGGTGGCTACTTTGAAGAATCTCAAATATAAAATATATTTTGATTTGTTTAACATTTTTTGGTTACTACATGATTCCAAATGTGTTATTTCATAGTTTTGATGTCTTCACTCTTATTCTACAATGTAGAAAATAGTAAAAATAAAGGAAAACCCTTGAATGAGTAGGTGTGTCCAAACTTTTGACTGGTACTGTGTGTGTGTGTGTGTGTATGTGTGTATGTATGTATGTATGTATGTATGTATGTATGTATGTATGTATGTATGTATGTATGTATGTATGTATGTATGTATGTGTGTATGTATGTATGTATGTATGTATGTATGTATGTATGTATGTATGTATGTATGTATGTATGTATGTATGTATATATATATATATATATCTCCATTTGATTCTTGAAGAATATAACTTATAAATGCCTCATGAGCTTTGTTCAACTGTCACACTCCATGAGAACACAAAATCTAAGCTTGTTTTTCTCCGATGTTTGTAAACATTGTTAATTGTTAATTTAAACAAACGCTGTATAGCCTCATAACATGGTTAAAACAATCATTTTGATATCATGGATGGTCAGTCCTTAGTATCCATGGCTCTGTCTATTCATCTGAGAGTGGTTACATTTCTCCAGGCCCATCCCTCAGCTTTTCACCAAAACAGAGTCTGGGTGACCATTTTGTTATTGTTCCATCTGTGGATTTGCCATTTAAACAGCTGCATATTATCAAGATATCAAAGTGTCAACAAAAAAAAGGTAAACAATAGGCCTATAGCAAATGCAGCATATGGCATTCATTTTCATATGTAAATAGCACTTTTCAGTAGTGCTCAAATCACGCCATTCCATGAGCGCAGCATTTATTTTCAACTCGAATCAATGAGCCCAATCAGTCCTCCATGACAACTAAATCATAATCAACAGAGTAGGGCTGGCTATTAAGTCAGTTTTGGGGTTGTAATGGGAATTTTAATGTTTGTGCTTTCCTTATAACTAATTTCTGTGTTCTATTCATGTGCTGTTCTATAAACTCATTTCTGTGCTCATGCAAGTGGCTGACTTTACAAATCCTCACTTATCAGTAGCTGCAATTTGGCAGTACGCCCAGACGTTGTTTTGAGTTTGAACGAAAGAAATCTCAGTTTCAAGGTCTCAGTTTAAAGAAAGAAGCCTTGTGAGTTGTTGGTCAGTCACATGTTATGAAACAGTACTGGTCGGTCACATGAATGAAACAAACCGGCAATGATTCATTAATTATGCTAACTCATGCAAATATAACTTGTCTGTGTAAAGCCATATATAAGACAACTGCTGGGTCTGCCCAGGATGAGTTCCTGATTGGTTGAACCTCTCCAGGGCGCTGACAATAAACAATGATTCATGTAAGGTTTTGAGTGTCCCAGTGTAAGAATCTTTCCACAACAGGGTTATGCTCAGGTAAACAATTTGGCTAATCTACACTTCCTATTCTTGAAGATCAAGGGCTATAACATTTATTGGAATGACTGGAATTGTGATAGACTTTGGTTTTTAATGTAAAGTATTATTTAATCGTATTATTATATTAGTAGAAAGTGATGGGTTAGAAGAAGCCTACATAACCAACCCATAAAGTAAAATATAACATCCATTTATGGCCAGCTATGTAAACTTTAACATTGATTTATCCTTCATCCCTCGTTGTCCTCAGGGGCTCTCCTCGGCTGCTCATTCGTCATTGTGCTCGAAACGTGAGAAAAAGTTGTTTAGCTCATCTGTTAGGGTGGCGTTGTTGTGGCTGGCTTTCTATTTGTAATCCGTGATCGCTAGGTTCTCCGACTCACTGAATTTCTCCTCCACATTGTCCCTAAACTTGTTTCGCCATCTTGATCGATCTGTGTAGGTTGTATTTGTACTGTTTAACCATACTATTGTCCCCGGTCACCTTTCCCTGTTTATAAGCAGCATCTCTCTCCTTCAGCTTTCCTATAAGGCTGCCGTCAATCCACATTTTTTGATTTGGGTAAGTTTTGAAAGACGGTATCTCGTCTTGTCTATGCATTCATGAATCCGGTGACTGAGTCTGCGTATTCATTGATGTTATTCCCAGAGGCGACCCGGAACCTATTTGAGTCCACGTCATCAAAACCATTTTGGATAATAGATTCTGATTGGTCGGACCCACGTTGTACAGACCTGACCACCGGAACTTCCCTCAAGTCTTTTTTTGTAGGCAATGGAGTCGTGGTCAGATTTACAGGAGAGGACCTTATACTCATGTTGCGAGTTAGACAGTCAATGTGTTGATAATTTGGGAGCGAGGTCCTCAAATTACTTTTGTTAAAGTCCCCCGCGATAATGAGCGCTGCCTCCTGGAATGCAGTCTCCAGTTTGTTCAGGATCCAATAAAGATCTTTGAGAGCATTTCTGGTGTCGGCTTGGTGTGGGATGTACACAGTCATGGTGATAATCCCTGAGAATTCTCTCAGAAGATAAAAAGTAGAAGGTAAAAAGTGTTCCAAGTCGGGAGAGAAGAAGCTTGCAAGTTCCTGTTCTTGTCCCCCATCGCAACACATGTTGTTGGTCATAAAGCAGAGCCCTCCACCTTTGTTCTTGCCAGAGAGAGCTTGCTATCTATCCACTAGAAAAACTGTAAAACCCGCTGGTTGTAAATAATCCATTTGGATGTCAGAGGAAAGCCAAATCTCAGAAAAACAGAGTATGTTGGCAAACAGTACAATACCATTAAATTGACTGTATTATACTGTAAAAAAGTAAATGCTACCATAATCGGTATTAATTAATGGCTGAATGAAATTCATTGAGGTAAGGGGTTTGTATTTCACAGTATTTTACTGTAAGGGGATACTGTGAAGGGATTGGTGCAAGTAGGTTGGCTGCTAGGTAAAGTGTTTGCACATTACATCATGTTAATGAATATTTGGTGTTTTCTATCACTGACTTCTAGAGGCCTTAACAAAGGCTTCCAAACTGGCAGCAACTACGGGGCAAAACAGACCAAAAGGAAGTGGCAAAATGCTCAACCATTTTTAGGTTTAAGCTCATTTAATAAATTTTTTTAAAACATTCTTTACAGGTAAAATGTCACAGAACAAAAAATTCAATCATCATTCATTTACAATTCTAAATAATAAACAATTAAAACAATAAGCAATAAACTCAAATTAGGCGAACCAAATGGTCTTCGAATTCTTTTTTTTTTAAGAATCAGAAGAATCTGTCTGTCAGTCAATCAGTCTGTCAGTCAGTCCACAGCATATCTGTGTGTTTTTTATGGTGGAGGAGAAAGGGTGGGGTCTTGGCTGGGCCGGCAGTTGCTGGATGGAGGTGGCAGTTTTGGTAGGTCGGTTCTGTGTCCAGGGTTGTTGCTGGCGTTGGAGCTGGGACCTGGAGAAACCTGGGTTGGTGCTGGTGTTGGGGCCCGGGACTGGAAGTTGTGCTGATGCTGGGACCAGGGCTGAAAACTGGGACAAAAAACAAGAACCGGGAACTGGCGCTGGTGCAGGTGCTGGGTCAGGATCTGGGTCTGTAGAGTGGAGAAAGGTCAACCTGAGGAGCAAGCAGACACACAAGGGAGCCCAAGACCCAAAGGTCAATGGTGGTACTTCCCTATGGCCTGCTCGCATCCGGGTGAAGGTCTGATCTTTGGTCCCTCCTCCGCACCGCTTCTGGTGTTCTGGTGTTGGATCTGCAGAGGGGAGGAAGGACAACCTGAGGGTCAAGCAGACACACTTGGAAGCCCAGGACCCGGAGTTCAGTGATGGTACTCCCTTGTCACCTGCTCGCTCCTGACGTAGGTCTCAATCCTCCTTCCTCCACAACTCTTCTGGTGTGGTGATGAATGGTTCCTGGTTCTGGTCTGGTTCCCAGTCTGTGAGAGAGATAGTTGAAGAGGGTAGAAGTAGGAGACGGATGGAGAGGGAGAAAGGGGGTGGGGGAGGGTATGCCCATCGGCCTGCGCAGGTGCTGGAGGAGAAGTGATGCGGCGGCAAGGCTGGACGCAGGAG